>NC_056731.1:1986165503-1986235503 GCF_019279795.1 Protopterus annectens | reverse complement strand
TAAGAACAGGTTTTAGTTGAATATATGTTAATGTGTGTGTACGTCTTTAAGACAGGCTGTTTAGTTAAATAGGATACTAAGTTACCCTTGACATAGCAATTCTTAATTAGCACTGGTATGTGAATGTCTTTTTAGTTTTGAAAAGTTTTAAACAGAGAAGATTTGGGTTTTTTTATCATTATGGTCTGAAGAAGCGGGTTGAATACCCATGAAAGCACTAACCAAATTAAGTTATTAACCTGTCTTTGTTTCGGTTTGTCAGTAAGTTTTTAGTTTTTTTTATGTATATAATTGTATGTGTGTGTGTGTGTGTGTGTGTGTGTGTGTGTGTGTGTGTGTGTGTGTGTGTGTGTGTGTGTGTGTGTGTGTGTGTGCGTGTGTGTGTGCAGTGTGTGTGTGTGTGTTTTTATATATATATATATATATATATATATATATATATATATATATATACACACACACATACACATGTTTGCCTGTGTGCATTTCTTATATATACGGGTTGGCCCCTAACTCCTGCCACATGACAATCTTTTTCCACACAGTGCCTACTTTTACCTGTTGCAGCTTCTGCAAGTATGACTTTTGCAAGAGTTAAACAAGGTATTTGGTTCATAGGTTCATAGGTTCATAGGTTCATACTAGGCTATCTGCCCAAGGGCATTTATAAGCCTAGCCCATAGTTATGTGGCTTTCCACCACCCACATTAGTTTGAATAAAAACTATGCCTATCATTTTGCTGTGCCTCTGTCAAGCAGTACTCATCATCTTCTCATACCAGCTTGGAGCATGACACTTGGTCTTTACAGCTACTGCCATCCTATAAAGTGCCAGTATAAAAATATTTAAGCGCAGGTCACAGGACAGAGGGTCAGAAGTTCTGAACCAAACCGTTTGAGGAGTGACATTTGTGTTCTCAACCCCTGCAACTATATAGGGGTAATACCCACTGGAGTGACAGCAGTGTCAAGGTTGGTTTAATAACTGTACTGAAGTGGCCACAAGGACTTGCACATTTGTTTTTCATAGCTATACCTTCTTTTGCTATGTGAAAGAAAATACATGAGCAGTCCATTTAGTGCATTTTTCTTTCGGTTGTTATTTATTCATGGACAGAAGTGTACTGCCTGGAATGCCAAGATGTCATTATGGTTATACTGTATTAATTTATGGCAGCATTACTGAGGATACTGGTATTATAATTGCTAGTTTGTAAATACATTGTATTAGTAAAGTATTTACATTTAATTTCTGGCTTCTTTCAATGTGACTGAGCTATAATAGGTGATAATATGTCTTCTACTTTGATGGATGCATGTGGATTAGGGTTGAGTACACACCGCCCTATATGGTGATTCACTACAGATGTGTCATCTCTCAGTGGTATGACATAGCTATACTTGATGTTGTCATCATATGTGTTGACATGCTTCCTTGCATTCCGTACAGCTCATCCATGAGAAACCAAATTAATTTCATGCCAACGAGAACAGATACACCAAAGTGTAATACTATGATTCATAGAAATCAGCTTGACTGAGCTTCATTTGCTTAACAAGTGTATGAGTGGGCCACGATTTTCAGCAATAGTGGTATAGCCACCTCTTTAAACTGTGCTCTGCTAAGCTTGGTGACTGAGTTGAGGAAGTAATAAAGTAATGAATTGTTACAATGTAAGAATAAATGGAAAATTATGCCAAATCAATTCACTGAATAATGGTAATGTGCAAAAATGTGACGCTTTTTAAGCTAAGGTGAATTTAATGTGCCAAAATTCGATTGTTGTTAGGCTAAAATGAAGGTAATGTGCAAAAAATTAAATGGTTTTAGGTTAAGGTAAGTGTAATGTGCAAATATTCAATGTTTTTTAGGCTAAGGTGAAGTTAATATGAAACTGCCATATATTGATGACAGTCACATGGCTTGTAAAATGTCAAGTTTCATTAATGACTTTTGCATACATGGTTGTGTAATGTGTACAGGAAACTTAAGGGAAGAGAACATTGAAGATTTTATTTCTGCTTCTAAGGTTAAGAGAGACGCATGATGATTTTGGAAATGATAGATGCTTCTGTTGGCACACTCATTTGTAGCAGATACTGCAAATATCTGTACGATCATCAATTTAGTAGAAATAGTTACCCCTACAATTACTTGAAATATGTTTGGAAGTCTACTTTATGAAATCAGGAATGTGATCTGCTGTTTTGATATTGCAGTTAAATTAGCAGAAGTGTTGTAGTCATTCCTTATATTAATGCTAGAGTTTACTCTGTAGTTAAGAGTCAGGTGTCTGTTGTTAGGTTGTTGATACCATGCTTTGGCAAGGGACTTTTGTGTGATGACTGCAGTTATTTACTAATACACTTACTCTAAATGATGCTTCAAATGCTGTTTTACTAAGCTGATGAGTATGTTTCATATCTGTAGATCTGATTTCACTAGGGGTATTCATGTATGCTGCTTCAGGTGACTACATGATGCAGCAGCAGGGATCCAGAGCGACGAAAGACAACGTCTTCCCTGAAGAAAACTGCATTCTCATGGGTGCTCTCCTGGTATATGGCAAACACCTTTTTGGCAAAGGAGGGGCAATTTGAAAGAGATAAGGTATAAAACCAAGTTGTTTGGGGTATAAACACAGACAGGAGGAGGGACCCACACATTAATGCAGTGTGGATAAAGACCCAGTGAAATGATGGGATGTGTCAGCAAACGCTAGGCAGAACACAGTTACCTGTACTACTGGAACATCTAACACTGACCCTTTTAAAAACTGCTGGGGGAATACTTTCTCACCATACTGGGAGACGAATACAATGATGAGGATGCCAAATGCATAATCAGAGCTGGCGTAGACACCCAGAAATACTGACGTCATCACCTACAACTGTCATGCAGACAGGAAGGTCAGTGCATACTCAATGGCAGGATCACATACTGAAACATACATCCAACAAATGATATTTCAAATCAGCAGGTGCACTCTTAGTTACTGCCTCTCAGGACTTTGGCCAGAGTTTGCATGGTAAATGTGCTGGACTTCAGTGTCTCAGTAATAAGGTCATTAATTACTTCTTCACAGGGTCAGCAGCAGAAGTGAGCTTTTCCACTGTGCCAACAGAGCTGGATGATGTCAACAGCAGAATGGCTGCTGCTACTGCTGCTAATGATGATGATGATGATGTCATAGCAGTTATATTTATGACACGGGCTGAGGACGATGACACGCAGTCACCAAGTGTAACTTAGGATCACACATCCCACAACAAGTACATAAATTCTCAGGCAACGAAAAAAAAAAAATCACACAGTCAAGCAGATGAGGACATTGCATTGCTGGAAGCACAAGGAGGGACCCCATGTGGCTCAAAACTGGTGTTTGCTGAACCACAGGAATGCATTCAGGAAGGTAGTACAATCTCAGAGGTAGCACTATTCATTATAACACCTATGCAAAGAGGTGCCAAATGAAGTCACATGTCACAGCTAGCTCCAGATACATGAAAAGCCTTGGCTGCCATGTACAGTGCTTGTGCCTGCCACATGGGTCACTTACAACTGCTGACAGCTGGCCACCAGCACTATCGTTGTTGGTGAAGGACCTGTAACAGGAACAGCATTGCCATAATGGGGCAGTTCATCAGATGATCATACTGTGCAGAATGCAACATACAGTAAACATTCTGTATGCAGTGGCAGGGTCTTACTGAAGGGTACCCCAGACTCATTCAAGCAAAGGAAATGGGCTTTCAGCAGGCCAAAAACTCACTAAGTGTCAATCTGTATCTGGGACAGGGATGTCTTGTACCTTTATTCTGCAGCTCATGTAGGGTTACAGATGAGTGTCACGGGCTACGGCTTGAGTTGGTAGCCTGTATTACCTGGAAAAAGACAAAAAAGGGGAGGGAAGAGATACAACAGAAGGGCTGTTTAGTACTAAGCAATACATTTTCGAAAGTATAACTAATTTCATAATTGTAATTAAAATTTCCACTAAACAACAAGGTGATCCTGGGGAATCCTACCATGCAAAAAGAGACAGTAGGGTGAGCTTGTGTGCCAGATATAAGAATAATAGTCACTGCCAGGATCGTGGGCCAAAATGTTGGTGATCCACCCCTATGCATGGGGTCTATATTAATTTCATGAAAGATGTATTCATTGAATAAATCTTCAGCAAATACCAGCTGCTGAAATTCACTTCACCAAATCGCTAACTTTTTCTCACATTTCACAAACACTCACCCACCAACCATCCGGAACACACAATGGACAAAATCCAATCCACCCAAGTGGGGGCTCTGCTCCCACACACCCCTAACTATATATACCAACTCCAAGATCGAACTACAGTGGGGAAAAGGGCAAAGTTGAGGTGATAGCCAAGTGTTTAAGAATTGTGAGGAAAATTCCATGGTTTGCCGAAGTGAATTTCAGCATCTGATGTTCGCTGAAGATGTATTCAATGAATACGTCTTTTACAGAACTAATATAGACCCTATGCGTGATGCACTATCTTACAGCTGATGGAGTGGGAGCCTTTCCTATTTCAGTGCTGCTCACCCTGTGGTCCTAAAGGGGCCCTCATGACAACATGGGTGCAATCTATTGCACAATGTACCTCAAGGAAATGTGTAATCCCATAGGTGGTGCACATGATTCTTGCTCAGTCCTGCAGTGACACAAGCAGATAAATATATTGATCCACATGTGCCAATAGTATGTTGAAGAATTGTTGATATATCCTTGGGCAGAAGCCAACATGTTCCCAGTCTGTCAATGAAGGTCCCTGGAGCAAGTATAGTTAAGAATATACATACCTTTATATCTACAGGCATGTAAAGGCTATGCATGCACCCAACTCCCATATGTTGGCCATACAAACTCATTTAAACAAGAAATCAAAGTTGAAATGAGTTATTCTTTATCTGTTTCTGCATCTTTTTGGCCGATGAGCAGTGCTGGTCACCTGCAGTTTTAGCTTGACTAAGGCAGGCAACTCGCATAAATAATAGCTAAACTGGCAGCAACAAGCATTTTTTTTCAGATGCAAAGTTGATATAAAAAGTATGGGTTTTGCCTTTTATAACACCTCTATGCATGGTGCTGAACTGAGTAAAGAAATGACTATGATTCGCAAAAAGGCGAGAAGAGGGATCATTGGCATAAAAGGTTCTAAACTATTTTTCACTTGAATATCATTAACTCCTCATTTACATAAGTTCATTGAAAGCTGCCACCTGTGAGTGCAGGTCATACCTGTCAACCTGGAAACATCAAAAATCTGGACAAAGGCCCATGAAAAATAGACACAAATCCGTATGCTAATTAACATAAAATTTGCATACAAAATAATGCAACCCCACCCACTCCAATGGAATTGTAGGATACCAACTTTGAAACGCAAACTGAAGAACAGACAACCAAGATATGGCCCTGCAGATACCTCTATGAAACATGCAAAAGCTGTGCTCAGCCACAACCTGTACAAATTGCCTTTACACCAAAGCACAAAGAATATGAATGTCACTCACAAATCTTCCATTTCCCTTTTCAGAGAGTATGTTTATGCAGCACTTGTAAAGAAATATTACAATATTACAAAACATATGTTTAGAATTGGTGAAATTATATATTTTTTTTATTTGAAGTTGATGTGACTTCACTTTCAAGTTATTTGATTGTATTTAGTGAGCAGTAGTGAAAATGTTTTTTCTTGAATGCACAAGAACATGTGTTTAATAACTGTTTCCTTTGTTATTTTTTCTATCTTTACTAAAGTGGCATTTTCTGTATCAGACTATGACATTAACATTGATACATTAATTATCGTGCATTATATTTTAAAACACTTCTAATCTTTCTAATTAATGACAGTTTAGTGTAAATGCTCTATTTATGCTTAGTAGAAATCCTGTCACTTGTTAGACCCGTTTAATTCATTTCTTTTACTGTTTTTAATATAGGTTGTAAAGCTTTTTGGGATGATCTAGTATGCTGGCAACCAGCATCTGTGGGCGATACAGTTTCAGTTCCTTGCCCAGATTTCTGGCCATACAGCAAACATAATGAAGGTATGAATATAATAATCAAAAATATTTATTTAAAACTTTACAGAGCTCACAACAGTGATTCAAACACTTGTATTTGTGTTATGTATGATGTCAAATTGCTTTTTATTTTAGTAAGTATGTGAATAAATGTATTTCATGTATATTATGGATGGTGTCATAAATTGTATTATGATTTTTTTATTTGATAACCAAATGTTAAAACAAATATGCAGAAAAGATCCAGTGAATTATTAAAGTGTTTTAATGGAATCTCTGTATATATGTCACTGCTGAGCATCAGCATTGCAAATATAATATTTGTGAACAGAATCAGATAATAATCCTGAAGTACAAGCTTTAGATGTGTGCATACCTCAAATTCTGACTATGTTGTACTTGACCTCATGATGTATGCAGAACTTTCGATAAAAATATTAATAAAGAAGGAGTCGTATCCCTATAGTAATGCAGAAATTGTTATATTTCTCATTCTATAATACACTGTATTACTCATCATAATTTGGGGGAGGAGGGTCTTTCTGTGATTTGCAGCAACATACGATGTGAATATATTAATAAGTTACTAATTGAGTTGGGTTTTTCAATATGGACTGGGGTGGTTAGTGAAGTTGTGGTGTACCGCTGGAATGCTGCCGCCAAGGATAGGACATGTTTCACTACTTATATGGCATCAATTTGTTTCAGGTAAGAACTATAATTTATGAGGATTTAGCATTTGCACTCAATACCATATCTACTGAAACAATTCATTGGACATTTATATGTAGACACACACACACACACACACACACACACACACACACACACACACACACACACACACACACACACACACACATATGCAGACATATGCAGACACATGCAAGAATGCACACTGGTGTACAGGTACACAAATATGCACTCCCACGCGCGCGCACACACACACACACACACACACACACACACACACACACACACACACACACACACACACACACACACACACACACACACACACACACACAATCTGAAATGTGTGCACATATGTGCATGTATATACACACATACAGAACCATAACATACCATTGTATTTATCTTGCTGTTGTTAGTCTGAAGTAAATATAGCATTTTGTGCAAGTAAAATTTAAAGATATGCAAAGAAGTTTTGGTTATCTAAATCATGCACCCAAATCTCGGCAAAAGACAAAAGAAAAAGGATGATATTCATATTCTGGGACTTTGCATTTTTTATAACGGTAATCATCAATGAGAGACGCTACTTGGATATGCAAATCCTGGACTTGCAACATGCATATCTGCATGCAGAGGAGTTGTTATAAACAACTCCCCATCACAAAACTGTAACATGCTTAATGTATAAGTGATAGAGGAACAACTACTACACTGTTAATGGGCTTTACACAGATTTACAATATATGAGTACAATTCATATACGTTTATAACAAGCTCATGTGCATAGTAAGCATGCATATAGCCCTACACTATGCCACTAAGCAGTAGTTTTTCCCATTATTAATTTCTCTAAGTCTTTTGGGTTTTTAATACCATTAGGATAATGAACCTCATTTCTAAGTCAAAGTATGATTAAAGTTCATGAAATTAGTATTGTTTCAGTCTTTGATGTTAGCCAGCAGTGCTTTTCGCACCACCACTAATATGCCCATTATGGTTCCTGCAATTCATACAGCATTACATGTATTGGTAGCACATCTAAGTATGACTGTAAATTCTTTTTTAGAAGAACCATTGTTCCTACTAATATTGGAACTGTCTGGGTATCCTTCTTCCACATTGCCCTCATTTCTGTCTGCAAACCCTGGTATTTTATGACTTTGTCTTTAATCCCCTAGTTAACACCTGGCTGCTGTGCATTCCGACCCCGATGTCCACACCTACACTCTCCATCCTGAATTTTCCTCTACCAGAGTACAAGATTGTGCCCTGCTTGCTGACCATGAACTATAACCTAAAATAATTCCTGCTGTCTGATCCATAATACCAGGAATAGAATCTAAATTTCTCCCTGAACCACAATTCCTCAAGGAACCAAGAAACTCTCCATCCTGAATTTTCCTGTACCAGAGTATGAGATTGTGCCCTGCTTGCTGACCATGAACCATAACCTAAAATATTTCCTGCTGTCTTATCCCTAACACCAGGAATAGAACCTAAATTTCTCCCTGAACCACAATTCTTCAAGGAGCCAAGAAACTCTCCATCCTGAATTTTCCTGTACCAGAGTATGAGATTGTGCCCTGCTTGCTGACCACGAACCATAACCTAAAATAATTCCTGCTGTCTTATCCTCAACACCAGGAATAGAAGCTACATTTCTCCCTGAACCACAATTCCTCAAGGAACCAAGTAACTCACCAGCCTGAATTTTCCTGTACCAGAGTATGACATTGTGCCCTGCTTGCTGACCATGAACCATAACCTAAAATAATTCCTGCTGTCTCATCCCTAACAGAAGTATTAGAACCTAAATTTCTCCCTGAACCACAATTCTTCAAGGAACCATAAAACTCTCCATCCTGAATTTTCCTGTAACAAAGTATGAGATTGTGCCCTGCTTGCTGACCATGAACCATAACCTAAAATAAGTTCTGCTGTCTCATCCCTAATACCAGGAATAGAACCTAAATTTCTCCCCGAACCACAATTCCTCAAGGAACCAAGAAACTCTCCAGCCTGAATTTTCCTGTACCAAAGTATGAGATTGTGCCCTGCTTGCTGACCATGAACCATAACCTAAAATAATTCTTGCTGGCTCATCCCTAACACCAGGAATAGAACCTACATTTCTCCCTGAACCACAATTCCTCAAGGAACCAAGAAACTCTCCATCCTGAACTTTCCTGTACCAAAGTATGAGATTGTGCCCTGCTTGCTGAACATGAACCATAACCTAAAATAATTTCTGCTGTCTCATCTCTAACACCAGGAATATAACCTAAATTTCTCCATGAACCACAATTCTTCAAGGAACCAAAAAACTTTCCATCCTGAATTTTCCTGTACCAGAGTATGAGATTGTGCCCTGCTTACTGACCACGAACCATAACCTAAAATAATTCCTGCTGTCTCATCCCTAACACCAGGAATAGAACCTAAATTTCTCCCTGAACCACAATTCCTCAAGGAACCAGAAAACTCTCCATCCTGAATTTTCCTGTACCAGAGTATGGGATTGTGCCCTGCTTGCTGACCATGAACCATAACCTAAAATAATTCCTGCTGTCTCATCCCTAACATCAGGAATAGAACCTAAATTTCTCCCTGAACCACAATTCCTCAAGGAACCAAAAAGATATGTGTTCTGCTACTAATTGTCTGTAGCAGTTATCTTGCATAAAATAATACAAAGTGTTTAAGCACACCTTCTTGCCAGGATAGCCAGCAGCCTTATCCCTCATTACTTTTAGCCCCCACAATTTCCCTTCTTGTATCCTTCTTAATTATCTCCAAGCTTGTCCCTCCACACTCCTGGACCTGCTATCTCCATTGAGGAGCTACTGCTACAATATAGGGTTTGCCCACTAGATAGCACCCTTTCCTAGTTTTACCTTCCATTAACATTATTCCTATTGTCTTAGACCATAGTTCACAGGCTTCTATTTTCTTTTCTTGCTTATACTCTAGTCCCACTCTACCCTTCCAAAGTCTCTGTTAATCAATCTACTACCCCCCCAACTATTACTACTATTACGTTTCTTATTCTCCTTACTTATCTCCACCCACACTCACTGACAGCAGTCAGCACTCAACTGATTGCTCTCAATCATCTTCTTCCTTACCTTGGCTCTACTCCCTCCATTCGCCCTGTGGGCTCACTCCGCTCCCCTACCCTACCCCCAATTCCTACCCACCACCAGTGGTCTTACTCTTATACTACTTAACCACATTCCTTTCCACTTCCCACCAATCACTAAGAGCACCATCATTGGCCATCTAGCTCCAATTCCCTCCTTTCTCCTACCACTCCCTACCTCTCCCACCACACCCTCCACCTCTCCCTAGCCACACCTAGTACACTTCCAAGCCTATGACAAAGACCTAACAAATTATTCATCCAAATGTACAAACTACCCACCTCAGCCCAGTTACAGCTGTTACTCATACTTCTACCACCTTTAACTTTAGCCTACCTGCTTACCTCCTATGAACACCTATTACATACACACCTTCAATACACCAATAAGCTAATCACCTCTCTTTCTGTACCTGTTCTCACTAACCATGTTAATATAACATCTACACCCAGCTATCTACTGCCTAAATATCATAGAATAGCCCACATTAGATATAACTCCCTCAATCCCAGAAAATCTCTAAACCTATACTGTAAATCCCCAAATCCTAGATTTCAAATACAATTCCCCACTTTAAAAGATGCAGACATTCACCCAAACCCAGGCCCAACAACAACTACTACAATTCAACATCTCAACCCCAAATCCCTCTTCTTTTCATTCCCTTACCAAACCACCAAACTCACTCTTAATAGCTCATGTCAGTGTATGAAGTATTAATAACAAAGTTGCACAACTCCACTCTCTCTTGGAAGTCTACTCCTTTGACATTCTATGCTTAACAAAAACCTGGTTAAAACCTGCTACTAAAGACAATGAAATCATCCCACCTGGCTATAATATCTAACGACTTGGCCGTGTAGCTAAGAAGGGTGGTGGGATTGCTATTTTATTTTAATCAGGGCTACAAATTACTACCTATGACTATAAACCACCTCAACACTCTAACACTGAAATTCTTATTTCCAAACTGCAAATTAACTTATGAAACCTCTGAGATCATCCATGTGCAACTAACATTGGGCAAATCTGCAATTCAAATTGTGGCCTGCTACAGATCACCCTCCATGACCCAGGACCACCACTGCACCTTTCTGGAGACACTGGAAAACATAAAAGTCCTACCAAACACCCTGATATTGGGAGATTTCAATTACCCTATCATTAACTGGGAAAACTACTTGAATACAAACTCCCAGGCTCAGCGCTTCCTGGAATTTATCAACTCAAATGCCCTGGATCAGCTGGTAAACTCCCCTACCAAAGGCCACAACATATTGGACCTGGTCATCACCAACATGGGCGACAGGTGTTCCATACCGGAGGTCAACCCGTCACTGGTTAGATCAGACCATAAACTAATCACCCTGGATGTCCACACCCCACCACCACCCCCAACCAAGGAAACCACAGTGAAAAACTTTTCTAAAGCAAACTTCACCTTACTTAAGGCAGAGGTGGTAAGTTTCACAGTCCCCACGCTAAAGGATAACACTGCCCAAGATGCAGAATCCTTTACAATTGCACTCTATGAGCACCTACAAGGATGCATGGATCATGCCATCCCAAGCAAGACCAAGACTCACTCCCCTAAGAGAAGGAAACCAGTCTGGTGGACTCCTGCCATAAACAGGTTATACAACAGAAGGAGGAAACTAGTTCAGAAAAAAAGCAAATCCCAAGAAGGAAAGACGTTCCTGATCAGTATCAGTAAGAAATTATGGTCCCTCATAAAATCATCCAAGGCTAACTTTGAAAGAAAAATAGCCAAGGATTCAAAAGATAACCACAAAGCCTTCTTTAGCTATGTCAAGAATCTAAGTGGTAACTCACAGATATGCTCTGAGCTAGTGCAAAATAGCACAAAATATACTGAACCTATTGATATTGCCAACATCCTGCAAGATAGATTCAGTGCAAACTTCACCTCCCTCTCACCTTCAAAAGGGCCCACAACAATACCAGAAAGGTGTAGCATCTCGGAAATCACAGAAGTACAGGTGAAAACAGCCCTTTCAAAATCCAAAAATACAGCATCAACGGGGCCAGATGGTGTCCCAGGCTGTGTCTTGCATGAACTAACCCCCCACCTAAACACGCTGTTCAACCTCAGCCTCTGCACTGGCTACGTGCCCATAGAATGGCGCACAGCAACGGTTATTCCGCTCCACAAAGGAGGGGCCACAACTGACCCTGGTAACTATCACCCCATAAGCCTGACTAACCTGGTCTGCAAGGCTATGGAGCGCATCATCATGGAACTCATTAACAAAGACATTGGGAACCTCCAAACACTTGACCCAACCCAGTTCAGCTTTGTTAAGGGCAGATCATGCCTATTAAACCTTGTTGACTTCTTCGAGACAGTCACCAAGGCCATAGACGAGGGAAAGGTGGTTCATACAGCCTACCTTGATCTCGCAAAGGCGTTCAACACCATTCTTTACTCGGGTATTATAGAAAAACTCACCAGCCTAAACATAAACCCCTACATCTCAAGATGGGTTGCCAACTGGCTTACAGACAGAACTCACACAGTAAGAATAGCGGGCTCCAGGTCCGTCTCTAAACCAGTCACAAGTGGTGTCCTGCAAGGCTCGGTTCTGAGAACCCTACTGTTTGGCATATATTTCTCAGAAGTACAGGCAAACACAGGAGGACTATGGCTAACCAAGTTCGCCGATGACTGCAAACTGGGAGCCATAATTGACTCTCCGGCTGATACGGACATCCTTCAAAAAGGCCTTACTGAGACAGACACCTGGTGTCAAAGTCATGGCCTCAAGCTAAATGCCAAAAAATGCATAGTCATCCCGTTTGGGAAAAACAAAACACCCATGAATTACCACATAGGTGGCAGCCCCTTTAATACAGAAGAGGTAATAAGAGATCTGGGGACCCAGGTAGATAGTAATCTCTTCTTTGACAATCATATTGCCAAAGTAGTTCGAAAATCCTTCTATGTGGCCCATCTAATTACTAAGGGGTTCGCATCTAGAAATAAAGAGGTTATAGTGCCCCTCTACTCATCACTCATCAGACCCATCATAGAGTACAATGCCCCATTTGGGCTGTACCTTACAAGACACTTCCAACAGCTGGAAAGACCACAAAAGCACCTCACCAAGAGGATTACTGGCCTCAAACATATGTCCTATGCAGCCCGATTGAAAAAACTCCGGCTGTACTCAGTGACATATCGCTTACTCAGAGGTGATCTCTGCCTGACTTACAAAGCCATGTCCAACTCAGAATTGATAGACATGCTCCACCTAAAGAAATCCAAGTCACTGCGAGCCACGCACTCTAGTGAGCTAAACCTCACCACAACAATAAATAGAACATACTGGAGGGATAGATTCCTGTCACAGAGACTCCCCATGCTTTGGAACAAAATCCCTAACTACATTAGGCAGAGCCCCTCACTAACACTCTTCAAGAGAAGCCTTGACGAGTGGATGGGTAACAGAAAATACACCCCTGGGATCACTTCATTGGCTCTGCTTGATAGAGGCTCAGTTAATTAATCAATGGGGTGGCGAAAGCCGACACACTCTGGCTAGGCTTGAAAATACCCTCGGGCAGATAGACTAGTACCTACCTATGAACCAATGAACACTTTCAAATCCATTCATATTATCTGTATCTATCTACCTCCTGGCAATAACAGTGCCATCATAGATGATATCCTTTGCTGGTTATCCCAAAAAGTACCCCAAGAAACCATAATCCTAGGGGATTTTAACATTGATTGGAAGTGTTGCAGTGGTAGTCACCCTACCACCCATATCAACCTATTTGTTTTTTCTCAAACTATTACCTCCCCTACCAGGATAAACAAGCCTAATAAAAAAGAAAGTACCTTAGATTGGATTCTCATAAATAATCATCCCCAGACCTATGAAACTGGAACCCTCCCTGATGATGTAAGTGACCGCTCACTCACCTACATCATCAGGCATTCAGGCATAAGACCAATCCACCCATTCCAACCATATGTAGGACAATTAGAACCAGGATAAACCTTAACCCTGATCTCCTCCAAAGCAAACTTAAAGCATGTAACTAGTGTCCCTTAAAATGCCTCCCACTGGAGGAAGCTGTTTAATACTTTAATTCTAACTTCCTAGCCATACTAGACCACCATTCTCCAACCTGTTCTATCAGAATTAGAACTAAATCTGCCCCATGGCTTTCAAAAGAAACCAAGCAAAAAATCCATCTTATAAATAAATACTGGAACAAATGGTGAATGACCAAAAACCCAGTAGACCAATAAAACTTCAGACAGCTGAGAAATGACACTAAAAAAGCTGTACTCTCTGACAAAAGAAACTACTACCTACAATTCCAGCAGACTCACCATAATAACCCACAAAAGTTTTGGGCAAGTATTAACCAACTACTACACCCAGGACAATCTATCACACCAAACCCACAAGACACAGACCTGGAAAACCCCAAGCATACAGTCAATGCCTTTAATATCTTTTTCACTGAAGCCATTCAAACACTTGCCAGTCAGTTATCACCTAATAGGTTTCTTATATCTAACTCTGACTCTAGCCAACCCCTCCATTTCTCTTCCAACCAGTCCAAACAGCATATATCCTTACCCTTATCCAAAAACTGAAACCATCCTCTCCTTCAGCTGACCAGCTATCTGCTGAATATCCACTAAAAGCAGCCAAAACCATCACCTGGCCTATTTCCATCCCGATCAATAGAACCATCAGTAAAGGACACATCCCTAGTATCTGGAAAGTCTCCCATATTATCCCATTACATAAAGGTGGAAGTTCTACTGAATTCTCCAACTACCGCCCCATAGCCCTACTTTCTCCTTTGGCAAAGATAATGGAAAAATGTATCCACAGGCAAATGCTAAACCACCTAATTCAAAATAATTTACTATCCAGCTGTCAACATGGTTTCAGACATTCCCACAGCACTACTACTGCCCTCCTTTCCTTTACTGACTGTATTAACAAGAACCGTAACCACAATATGCTTTCCTCTGCATTGTTTATTGATCTGTCCAAGTCATTTGATATGGTAAATCACCAGATACTTATAAATATCCTTAAATCCCTGTCACTAGATGAACTTGCTATAAAATGGTTAAAGTCCTACTTAGATAACAGACAACAGGCTGTGCTTTGGCACAGTATTCTATCTACCCACCTGTCTGTTAACCTTGGTGTCCCTCAAGAGTCCATATTAGGACCCCTACTTTTTTCTATATTTATCAATTACCTTCACCTAGCAATTCCCCAAGCTACATGCATCCAATACGCAGATGATTCCACTCTCATATGCTCATCCACATCCAAATCTGAACTTCACTCCCTTACCCAAAAGGTGTTTAACACAGTTGAACAATGGTTTACACAGCGCTGTCTCCTCCTGATCCCCAAAAAAATGAAACTCCTCCTTTATACTCCTACTCGTAAGTACTCCCCAGTAGATTTCACAGTAACATCCAATAATGGTACCCTCATATCCCCTGAACCTACAACCAAACTACTAGGTATCACCATAGACAACAACCTCAACCTACACGAATAATACTCTAAAAACTGTTAACAGAAAACTAGGCTCTCTCTATAGGATCAAACCCTTGCTTTCTCCTTCAGCTAGAATAACTATTGCTCACACTCATCTAATCTCTACTCTCCTCTATGCCTCACCCATATATACAAATCTATCTAAAAACAACCTCAATAAAATGGAAAATTCTTACAATAACATAGCCAGATTTGCTACAGGAAACCCATTCAGAACCCACCACTGTTATAATCTAAAGCAGCTAGGATGGCTTGAACTGCAAAATCAGCTTACATTCCACCAACTGACCATGGCCCATAAGACCCTTTACCAACCTACTAATACTCCTGTACTATCTACCCTCATCATCCCCTATACCAATCTGAAGACCTTACGATCATCACATAAAATTCTTGTGGACATTTCAAAATCAAACAACAAAGCTGGGGACTCTCTCTTCTCTAATACTGTTGGAAAATACTGGAACCTTCTTCCCAGTGACCTTTCCTCACTTCCCTCTATATCACTTTTCAAAAGCAAACTAAAATTCTTCCTCAGAACACACTGATTGTGCCCCTGTACTAAGCCTGGCTAAGCAGCTAGCTCTTCTTAATCTTGCTTCTGCCTACCCTCTTCTTCTCATTAATCAGAATCTATTTTCCTTAAATTACAACATAGCCTTGTCCTACTGTATACTGTTACTTGCATCTTCTGGAAACTTATTAATGTGGCAACTTTTTATTACTAACACAATTATGTTATATTATAACCTACCTTATTTTTATATTATGTATTAACCTGCTTTTTTGTATTGCACCTGCATTTCTTTTTCACTATGTTATGAATGTCTGCTCTCTTTGATTATCTCTGTACTGTACTTGCAACATGCATTGTATATATGAACTTTTGTATATGAGATTTTGTTTTTGTATGTGATATGTTTTTGTTTTTGTTTCCATGGAGCTTATCTCCCCGGGCCTCTACTGAAAATGGACATGCATCCAGTTAGACTAGCCCGGTCAACAAATGTAAAACAAAATAATAAAATAAAAATAAAACAGAAATAAGTTGTATCTCTCTGTATGTAAGACACTGTAGTCACTGTGCGTAGCAATTTCAATGATCAATGCTGTTTTTGTTTTCTTTTCATGGACTACTATATGTGGTTTTCTTGTATCTATTTTTTTGACCTGTTGGTAATGGCTGATCCCATGTGATATAAACTTCATCATTTTCTATAATGTTTTGCAGCTCATGTTTCCACTATTATTTTGCTACTTCTGTTTTACAAAACCTACATTTGTCTGTTTCTCCCACATGTTCAATGGACTTTGTAAAACAACATGTACATAGCCCACTATCTTGGGCCACCAATATTAACCTTTTGTCTTTTATTTTCAGTTCACCCCCTCCTTAACCATTCCTCTGTTCAGTCCTGATCAACATGAGATTTTCCAAGAGTTTTCTATACTTGAAACTATATTTATGCATTTTCCACATTTATTGCCTTCTCATTTGATCCTTCACCTTGTATTTTTTTTTTTTGTTTTTGTTTTTTGGCACATTCAGTCCCTGAAAGATTTTTATCTGCTTCTGGTTTGATTTCCATTCCTGCTTGATGCTGATATGCATCTGCTAGTCTAAGCAGGGAAGTCATCTTAGACTTATTCTCCTCGTATTTCAAAACGTTCACTACGTTGGGTCTTGTGAGTTTAGCAGGTATGTATGCAGTCTCACATTTGCAGATTTATTTATTTATCATTGGTTAACCGGGAAAGTCCGACTTGGAACAAAGTCAATTTTCAACTGAGGCCCGAGGAGAAACACTCCAGACGCATGTCTTTACTATATGTGTAATCAGTTTAGAGGAGGCCCATACCTCCTTCAGAATGGCGAATATATATTCTTGATATGCAGTTATTTTTGTAAATCATTTGATCAGTATGAAGCGTCTTTTGGGGCCAGTCAATCACTCCAAAACTGTAAGTTAGGACATGAAGAGCAAATTGGTTTATAGCTTGGACTTTGTTTCTAGATGTCAACACTGTTTTCAATATTAATTTAAGTCTTCTAAATTATTCCTTACAAAGTTTTATTCACATTTGTTCATGTTTTATTGTTGATCCTTCATCAATTCCCAAATATTTATACACTCTCTCTTGCCCAAGTTATTTTATATCACATTCCTGTCCCAAACTGATGTTTTCTTGGTTCTGTAGTTTTTCTGCTTTAAAGGTTGCTTTTGCACATTTATCAAGATCAAATGACATTCTTTTAAAAATCTAAAAAAGTTTGAACCACTTGCATTTGTGCTTTCAGCTAATGATCTGATGAACCATACAGTTTTAAATCATCTACAAAAAGAAGATGAGAAGTCTTTATACTTTGTTGTTTTCGGGAGCCAAACAGTAGCCATGACCTAATCTGTTAAGTAAAGAGCTTAATGGGTGTAAGGCTAGACAAAATTGCAGCGGTGACAGAGTCACCCTGGAATATCACCCTTTGAATGTTTATCCCTGGAATAATAATTTGTCCTTTATCATGGCTTAACTGCAAAGTGGTTTGCCACTGTGTCATGGTGACTGTAATGTAATTGATCAGTGTAGGGTGTATATTACACATTTTTAAGCATTCTTTTATCCATGAATGTGGGATACTGTCATATGCTTTTTTGCAGTCTATCCATGTCATACTTAGATTCTTCCCCTTTTATAGAGTTCTCCTTTACAACTTTAACATCAAATAATTACTTTGTTCCATATGAGTTTCTTTTATTACCCTTTTGTTCTATTGCCACGATTATTTTTTCTTCTAAATGGCTATAAACTCTGTCGGCATCAATTCTGGTGTAAAGTTTATATGTCATCGGAAGGCAAGTTATTGGTCTGTAGTTTTTAGGATAGCTTATAGGTTTGCTCTTAAATACAAGTAATGATTTTCCTGTTGTTAACCAGGCTGGTGTCTGTTGGGGGTGTGCATATAAATAGTTCGTACTCATGGCTAAATCTTCACATAAAGATGTTGATACTTTTAGCTAGAAGTTAGGTACTGCACCTGAGCCTTGGGATTTCCAATTAGGAGATTTTCTTAACTTTGTTTCATTCTCTCTGACCACCCCTTCATCCTATTTTATATCCTGTCCATTTGAACTTCTTATTCTTTCTTTTTCTTTTTCTATTCATTTAGCATCTTTGTTATGCTCCACAGGATTGTCATAGATATTTTTCCAAAATGTATCTATTTGTTCTTTTTTATTTGTGTTTCAATTCCTTTTGCCTTGTTTTCCAGTTCTCTATAAAACATTTTTGGGTCTTCATTAAACTAATTATTTTGTATTTTTCCTTTATATTTGCCTGCATATCTTCTAAGGTTTTCTGCCTGTGCTGATATTTTTAGTTTATTGTTTGCAATAGTGCACAATAGCTCCTGATCTGTTCTGATAGTGCACGTTGCTTTTATCACATCTATCTCTCTGAGTATTTTTGATCGGTTCCTCTTCTATACTCTTCTAACAGTGACACTTCTTGTCTTAATTGCTTTATAGTTTTCTCTGTTCAATACTTCCATGATGACATTTGATTTCTCCCATTCCTTTCCCTTACTACCCTATGGTTCTGTGGTAAGGCTTTATCTGTTATTAATTTAGCTGCACAGTAATATATCCTATTTACCCCTGTTATATTGCAGGAATCTCTATGGACAGTCCTAATTACTCTGTTCATTGTTTTTTTCAAACGTTTAACTTTTTGGGTTTTACTGACTTTCTGTAGTATATTTTTTCCATTGATGATAATATGGCTGTCCATCTCTATTAAATCAAGGAGTTCTTCCCTTAGATAATTTTCTTCTAAACTGAAGGCACATTCTTTGTTTCCTGCGGGAGTTCTATGAGAATATGGAGATGTGAGGAGAGATAGAGAATCATTTTAATAAAGGGGTTGCTTGGATAAATGTTTCATTTTGTTGCTTGTGCATGTGCATAGCTGGACATCTTACTTAAGGGGTTCCTTGAGTGAATGTTCCATTTTGGTGCTTCTGCATAGCTGGACATTTTACTGAAGGGGTTCCTTGGGTGAATGTTCCATTTTGGTGCTTCTGCATACCTGGACATTTTACTGAAGGGGTTGCTAGGAGAAATAATTCATTTATGTGTCAGGGAAGTGCTTGTGCATATATGGTCAGACAGCTGAAATGGTCTATAGCCATAATAATTTATCGTGTCATTTTGGTGCTTGTGCATGCTTAATATGAACCAATGAAGGGGTTGCTGGAGGAAATAATTTATGTGTGTGTCAGGAAGTGCTTGTTCATACTTTAACAAACAAGATCAGTGATTACAACTCCAGTATCAAAGACGAAGCATCACTTTTAACAACAGATGTGCATACCATAGGGAGGTCAGACTATGAACTACAAAACTGCCTCATTAGCATACTGCTCTTTACAACATTTCTCATTTGCATCTCATTATTTTTAAGGCATTTTGCATTAGCATAAATGGCCTCTATGAATCTCGATTTTTTTATGCTTATTTGTAAGCATCAGGAATACTCCTATTGCAGTCGCAAAACATACTATGAATACCAGCCAAAAATATGAAAACTGCAGATTTGGCCAGTATTTACTTAATCTATTCAGTTACATTTAAAAGTACTGTATGGCTAGTCTGCATAGAAAATAACACAGCAATGCAAATCTCGATGCAGCAATGAATCGGTTGTCTGACGCAGCATTAAGGATAGGTTCATTGTTATTCATATACCCTGGAAGACAGCAACTCATTGCTCAGTATTTTTCAGAACTATGAATCATTTCAATTTGCATTTGGAAAGAATATGCAGTGAAATATTTACCACTAAGATAGTGTAGTGGTTAGAGTCATGGCTTTACAGGTATACATTCACAGCTTGAGTCCCAAGACAGGCAACTTATTTTGCAGATGACTTCAAGCTGGGAGCCATTATTAACTCCCCAAGTGATGTAGACATCCTACAGAAAGGCCTCACTGAGACCAGTGACTGGTGTCAAAACTATGGCCTTAAGCTGAATGCCAAAAAAATGTGTTGTTATCCCCTTTGGGAAAAACTCAGTTTGCACTAATTACCACATTGGTGGGAGCCCACTGAACACTAAAGGTGTTATAAAAGATCTGGGGACACAGATTGACAACAACCTCTCCTTTGACCACCACATTGCCACTGTGGTCAGAAGGTCCTTTTAAGTGGCACATCTCATTAGCAAGGGTTTTGCATCCAGGAAGAAAGAGGTCATCATCTCTCTCTACTCTTCCCTCATTAGCCCAGTCATCGAGTATAATACCCCATTTTGCATGTACCTCATTAGACACAAGCAACAGTTGGAAAGGCCACAAAAGTACATCACAAAGAGGATCCTAGGCCTTAAACACATTTCCTACAAGGACAGACTCAAAAAATCTCCAGCTATTCTCTGTCTCATATCGTCTACTAAGAGGCGATCTCTGCTTGACTTACAAAGCCATGTCTGACCCAGCTCTGTTAGAAATGCTACATCTAAAGAAATCCCAATTCCTCTGCACCACACATTCCAGAGATCTCAACCTCATTATCACAATCAAGAAAACATGCTGGAAGGACAGGTTAATAAGCCAGAGACTGCCCATGCTTTGGAATAGACTTCACATACATGTCAAACAGAGCACCTCACTGACCCTCTTCAAGAGAAATCTTGATAAGTGGATAGGAAATAGAAGGTTCACCCCAGGGATCTCTCCAGTGGCTCTACTTGATAGAGGCACTGGGAAATAATGTCGGGTGGCATGATGCCAGGGAACTTCTTTGGGCTATGCTTGTAAAGGCTCCAAGGCCATTAGCCTAGTACACACCTATGAACCTATGAACCACCAGGAATGTCGTGCATGTACGGAGAAGAAAACACACAGATAATGCCCTCAACCCATGGCACACGTACATATCAAAATGCATGGTGGCTATTCACCCATAGACATCCATGGACCACACACACACTGTCACAATGTGCATACACATTCACATTCACACACTATATATGTATGTATATCTATATGTATTATCTAGCTATATCTATATATGTATATATATATATATATATATATATATATATCTATATATATATATATATGTGTGTGTGTGTGTGTGCACATACACATTTATATTTCTTTTATATATATATATATATATATATATATGTGTGTGTGTGTGTGTGTGTGTGTACACACACACACACACACACACACACACACACACACACACACACACACACACACACACACACACACACACACACACACACACACACACCAACTTGCACCCCTATTTATATACAACAGCAGTTACCTCCATAAGCTAGCCATGTAAGGTGAAATAGCTCCAGTTTATACCACAAAGATTACCACAGTTGAAAGGCATAAGAGAGAAGCACAAAAATTAGACACCCATTTAAAGTCTTTACCTCTCACCTCTGCCTATGTTTGTATAGTTCAGTTGTCTTTGAATCCCAAACTATGGAAACAGTGTTCATGGGCAGATCTCCAGGAGTGTGATTTATATAGATCCCACCAAAGGTACCACATTTGCATGTGGCATTGAGAACCTCATTGCTTATAGCACATTGTGGTAACCTTAAGCAGTGAGGGGGAAATGGATTAGAATAGTCCGACAAAATATGTACAACAGTTTGCATTTATCTTACATATTACACAACTGGCTATGAATGCAACTCATGTATGTTAACTAATGAGGATTGTTATTTATTAAATGTTTTTGCTTGCTGCCTACATAAAGTATGCCTTACTCTACCATTATTATTATTAGCCATTTGTCAGTTATTTTTGCTTAGTTTAGTTATACATTTTAGTTGCATTTTTCTGAGATTCTATTTTATATATTTATTACTCTTTGAGTTACTAAAGATGCAGTTCAGAATAAAGTACTCCTTCAGTCGACAGACAGCACACAGACAAATAGGGTTTGCACTGATAAGCTAGCGTGTATTCATTCTGAAGATCTGTATCCATGCAAATAATAACTTTAACAACACATTTCAATTTTCCTAGCTTCTCACAAAACCTGCACAGCAGTAATTTTACAACTTTATGAAAAAAAAAAACATTCAGCCTTTCAAAATAGATGCATTACAAAGGGAAATGTCATAAAAAATTTAGTTTGTTGACATAGAGAATATTTTCTTAACATCAGCAGTCTGTTAGGTAGGGTAGAGGATTAAAGCTATGAGCTATTAATAAGCCTACTGTGTGACCTTGAGCAAGTCACTTAATCAGAGAGCGCTTTGACGCAACCTGGAGACCTGGACAAAATTCCTCAATGGTCTCCTGAACAGAATACCTAGCAGCTACCGTTTTTTCAGGAGGTTTCCTTGTTGGTTATTTTGCATAGGTTCAACCTCAGATAATCTTGATTAAAAAAAATGTGCAATATACATTATTCACAAATAGAAACAACACATGCATCTATGTCACTTATACCTTAAAAATTAAAATCCAAGCACTTAATGGTGTGTGTGTGTGTGTGTGTGTGTGTGTGTGTGTGTGTGTGTGTGTGTGTGTGTGTGTGTGTGTGTGTGTGTGTGAGAGTGTGTGTGTGTGTGTGTGTGTGTGTGTGTGTGTGTGTGTGTGTGTGTGTGTGTGTGTGTGTGTGTGTGTGTGTGTGTGTGTGTGTGTGTGTGTGTGTGTATAAAATGGATGAACATAAATGTATCTCTCTCTCTCTCTCTCTCTCTATATATATATATATATATATATATATGTGTGTGTGTGTGTGTGTATGTATGTATGGATCTACTTCAACCAACTCCAAGATCACACTACAAAGAGGAAAAGGGAAAATTTCACATTCCGCGCTGTATAGAGATCTCTGTTCAGAACATTCAAAGTTTTAAAACTTCAATCATATAGTCTCGGCCCTGACTTTCAAAGTTTTGAACATCGATAATCTGAATGGATCTATATATATATATATATATATATATATATATATATATATATATATATATATGGTTCCCATTCAGAAGCCTGAAACATCATAAGCCTGAAAATCAAAATCCTGAAACCAAAAGCCTGAAAATTCAGAATCCTGAAAACTCAAAATCCTGAAAGCCCAAAATCCTGAAAGACCAAAATCCTGAAACTCAAAATCCTGAAAACACAAATAATGCTAATATGTCACTATAAAGACACTAATATCTACCAACTGACCCTGACCCTAACCCTAACCCTAAGGTCCGTCACTATCGCACACTCACCTGACCCGCGCCCTAACCCTAACTCACTTAAACCGCCCCTAACCCCAATATTTGTCACTATTGCATACATGCCTAACCTGCGCCTAACCCTAACTCACTTAAACCACCCCTAACCCTAAAATAAAACCAACCACACACTTACCTGACCCCAACACATGACCTAACACCACAGGGCTAACAATAGCAAAGCCACAATGACATCAGTATGTCTATTTTGTGTTTTCAGGATTTTGAGTTTCAGGATTTTGGTCTTTCAGGATTTTGGGCTTTCAGGATTTTGAGTTTTCAGGATTCTGAATTTTCAGGCTTTTGGTTTCAGGATTTTGATTTTCAGGCTTATGATGTTTCAGGCTTCTGAATGGGAACTATATATATATATATATATATATATATATATATATTTATATATATATATATGTGTGTGTGTGTGTGTGTGTGTGTATGCATATATATATATATATATATATATATATTTATTTATTTATTTTTTTTTTTTTGCAGGGTGGCTGTGCTCCTCATACCCCCTGCTAATTATATATACTGTTTCTAAGATCATACAACAATGTTGCAAAATGATGCAATACAAAAAGCTGCAGACAAAAACACCATTAAAAAGAACTTTTGCTCACATAAGAGATCACTTTTTTTTGCAGTAGTAAAAAGCATTCACTCATGGGAGTGATCACTGTTGTCAACTGCAACCATGTACCATATATATATATATATATATATATATATATATATATATATATATATATACATATATATATATATATATCCTATGTAAGTCCACTCTGTTGGTAATACAACCATTGAAGTCATTTCTCATAGTAAATTATTAGGGATAATAGTGGATGATAATCTTATATTCGACCTGCATATACAAAATTGCATAAGAAAACCTTATCAAAAACTAGGAAAACTTTTTCACTGACACAACTAAAACTACACTTGCTACTATTTAACCTCCAGGCTTCACAAAATTTAAAACTTGAACAGTACTATAATAAAGTTGCTAAATTTTCAGAACCCACCATTTTATAGCACTAAAAAATTGGTTTGAACTACCTCACCAACAAGCATATACAGCTTTTTACGAACTATAAAATCATCCAGCATCCATTTGCTTGTCCAGCACATAAACCATTCTTCATGACTATGTTCCCAGTCACTCATTTTGATCCATTGACCAAAAACTCCTGTCTGTCTACAAACTTATCAAATCTGCTGCACATTGACTGTACTTATGCAAGGTTGCTAAGGCCTGAACGCCTTACCTGTATTCATCAGGTCAATACCCTCCCTCCCATCTTTTAAAACTACTCTGAAAGCTTTCCTAGCTACAATCTGTCTCTGTTCTTGCTCAAAACCAGGATAAACTTTATCCCCAAATGTGAACTAGTACCTTTTCATTCCACATATCTCCTTACCCTCCCTTCTTCACTTACTTCCTTCATGCTATCAAATTCTCTTAGCTGCTTGTCTCTGTAAATATACCACAAGCATACTTTTCACTCATTTCATATTGGAGTTTCTGTTTGTATTAGACCAACCTTTAGTTTCTCTACAAATTGTCTAACATTTCTCTAAACGTTAAATGATTGCCATATAACTTGCATCTGTTCTTAACCAATGTTTTCATATTATGCCTAATTTGTTATAATTATTTAAACAGCAGATGTTTTGGTTTTATTTCTGAAGATTGTAAAATTATTGTTCTTAAAATGTTTTATAATAATTTGAAGCTTTTCTCCCTAGGCCTCCTCTGAAAATGGGCTTCTACACAGTTGGACTTTCCTGGTAATCAAATGTCAATAAATAATATATACTTTGTTTCATTGAAAGCTCATTTCACTGAACGTCAGTCCATCCCCACCAAATTGCTGAAAGGTCAAATTACTGAAACTCATTTCACCAAATCTCATTTCACTGAAGTGAAGTACTGGCATTGTTTAGAGTACTGTAAGACAAGTAAAAGGTATATGCCCTTTTCCCCACTGTAGTGCAGTCCTGGAGTTAGTATATATAGTTAGGGGTGGGGGTGGGGGGCACAGCCCCCTCACACTGGGGATGTGGGAGTGCGTAGCCCCCGACCTAGTTTGGTTTTATATTATATTTCACTGAAAGTTTCAAAACAATAAAATTTTAAACAATAGAAATGCACACTTACAGCACCAATGACTAACTCATTCCAGAAGGCAATATAAACCCAAACTAAATGGGGGATCTACACCCCCCACACCTCCCTAACTATATATACTAACTCCAGGATCGCACTACACTGGGGAAAAGCACATATACCTTTTACTTGCCTTACAGTACTCTACACAGTGCCAGTACTTCATTTCAGTGAAATGAGATTCGGTGAAATGAGTTTTCAGTAATTAGAGCTTTCAGTGATTTAGTGAGGGTGAACCGAAATTCAGTGAAATGAGCTTTCAGTGAAACAAAGTAGACCTATATATACATATATATATATATATATATATATATATATATATATATATATATATTTTTTTGAGATTGTATATATACGTACATATGTATTATATAGATATATACAAATGTTGAGTCTTTCAGCTTTTCCTGGTTAAGGGTCGCCACAACAGAACTCCGGTCTGCTAATGACTGGCAGTAAATTTTTACGTGCCAAGTTGCCAGCCCTGACGCACAACCTTCAACGAAGGTACACCCATTCACGCATGTCTCCACAAAGAAGACGCTCTAGCTGAGAATCGAACAGGACAACGTCTTACTGTGAGGCGACAGCAGCACCACCACCGCAGTATATAGATATAATACAGACATAAATTTTATATATTTATATATATATATATATATATATATATATATATATATATATATATATGTATTGCTCATGAGGTCAAGGTGTCACATACATCTATATCTCTCTATCTATAGATAGATATAGATATATATATATATAGATATAGCTATAGATATAGATATAGATATAGATATAGATATAGATATAGTTATGAAACACAAAACAGTTAGTTATACCTAACCAAACAGTTTTTAATGATCTTGATGTTTGTGTCACAAGATAGTGTTATAAATGCATAAAACATTATCTCTGCTTTACTAAGTAAGTTATCTGTGGAAAGTTCAAAGAACAGAGTTTAGGGGAGACAAAAGCACACACAGATGTATAATTTTATAGACTCATGAGAGATATACGTAACTTTGAAATATTACTGCAGTAAGCAAACAATGGTTCATAGATTCTCCTGCAATAAACAAACAATGGTTCATAGATTCATAGGTACTTACCATGTTTTTGATCTTTGAGGATCTTAGTAAGACCATTCTTAAATTCCCATGGTAGTTTTTAGCCTTATATATTGCATACAAATATCCCAGACACAGGCCAGACAAGGGTATGTTAGCACACTTACATGTTTCCCTTACCTGTGATGGACAGCGGTGTTAAACCAAGGGTGAATTTATGGTAAACTCTCTATTTATCCAAATTACATTAGAATAGAATAATAAAAGTATTTTGTTTTATGATGAGTGAAAGTTCCATAGAAACAGTATTCTCTTTGATATAAACCTTTCTGTTCAGTATGTTACGCTTATTTTGAGATCCCTAGAGCAGTTGAGCTGTGTTATCCTTTGATAACTACCTTCAGTCTATGGACTGGTCTGTGAGAAACCCTCATGCTGATTGCCATACAAAATGATAGCTTTCATCAGTAGTGTGACATCTAAGAATATTATCTGTAAATGAGAAGACAGGGATCTAAAATGGCTTCTCTGGAATGTATACCTACCCAAGTCAACATCTTAACTGTATTCAGTTAAACTCAATCATAATGAAAGAATGTCATCTTCTGGCAAAATATCAGCATATTCTAATCTGAATGGACTTTTGATAAACAAAAATGACTTGAATCTCTGGAAAAACTTCTAATAAAATTGCTAATAAATGCTTCTCTAATCTATCTTGTGAAATAACAAAAAAAATGTTTATATCACAATGACTCAAGAGATATAGAAGTTATCATTTGAAATCAAAGACGTTTTCACAGCTATTTAATATGAGCTGATTAAATCTTTAATCTATCTTCGATGCAGGTGTATAAAATGTGATTCTCTATACATTACTTCAAAGTGATGTGGAACCATTTTTTAACATTATTTTTTGAGATGAAGAGTTGGATGACATAGAAACCACATTTGTGCATAACACTTTAAGAATACTTGGCATATATCAGAATGTGACTAATTCCTTGACTGAATGGATTCCACTTATGTTTCCATTCTCTTAATATGCTTATCCTGTACAAAGAGCTCACATGACATTGAAACATCAGCCCCCTCCCCCAATTGTCCCCAGCACAAAAATCAAACTCTGTAGTAGTTAAATGTATAACTTTTCAAGATAAGCAATTAATTCTAAGCACAGCAAGAACTAATTCACTAATATCATCAGAATGAAGCTTAATAATATGTGAGTATTTTTTTCACAAACTATATTAACAGCAGAGGATAATGTTGGCCACTGACAAAACATCTCACATCTCTGATGGGTTGCTTGAAGCACAAAACAACATAGGTCGTTTAAATGTTATTAGTTTGAGCAAGGAATATAATTGTGTAAACCAAAGTATTTTAGATACAAGGGAGTAAATTGTAGGTTTGCTTGAAACATAAAACAACCTAAGCTTTTTAATTGTTATTCATTTGAGGGATCAACAGAATTATATAAGCTAAGTTATTTTTGAAAATAGCTACACACACAGCTACTTACTGAGTGCTATTGTAAAATGCAAATAATAAGCATAGCATCATTAAAAATAAAACTAAGAAAAAGCAACCAATGGGTGAAAAAGAAATGGGGAAAGTACAGGAATAAAGTACCTTAAATTGCAAACATAGTGATCAACACACACATGAGAAAACATAAAAGATCATTCTGGTGTTGAAGCAACAGCCAGCTTTCAGAATACTGGTAGTATAAATGATGAGGGAAAGCAGATACTAGAAGGGAAAAGTAATTGAAAGAAACTGTGCCTCATACTAAAGAACAAAATAACAGGGAGTACTCATCAGATTTAATGGATGTGGAAGGCAGGCACCCCTCTCAGAAAAAAATAACAGATACAGATTCTGGTTACTGGGGTCTGAACATTACGAAGAATTTAAAAAACCTTCAGGCCAGCATTGGTACATAGGCTCCATGTGGGCTTCTCCAATTGGTAGTTGGGTTATTTTAGCTTAAACTCACTGGTATTTAAGCCTCGCATTTGTATGAGCTTGAGCTCAGTTCACCAGAGCTACTGAGAGTGACCAGAGGGCTGGAGTGCTTGTAAGAGAAATAAACTTCAGTCTGCTGCTCTGTACTGCTTATTACTGTATTGCACTTTGTGAACAGTTTCCGTTGCTTTTGCTGCTGTTTTTTCTTTCTGCTGCACTTTGTGAGATTTATTTTTTTAAAACTACTGCAGCCTTTATTCTCCATACACAGTGTTATCTGGATTTCTAGCATAGGCTAGCTTGATATCTGCTAAATCTAGATGTGTTTGTTGCCACTTGAGCTCCAACGCCAGACAGCTTACATTAAGAGGTCCCCCCCTCACCTTGTGGCAAAAATGTGTAGCAGAGACATTTCTGAGTTGGAGATTGCTGGGCGAAGGCTCTGTGTGGGCTTGTCCAATTGGCAAATGAGTTATTTTAGTTTAATCTCGCCAGTATTTAAGCATCGTGTTTGTGGGAGATTTTGCAGCACTGTGCAGTGGGGACAACCACTGGCAGTTATAGATGCAAAAATAAATGTAGATGTACTTTTCCTTAGTAGCTGCCTGTTTTCTGTCTGAGGAACCCATTAAATTGAGCTTAGGTCCTCGGAGAGCACCTTAGCTGTACTTTCTTATAGCTTTCATCACCTGATCATATCCAAAACCTTCAATTCTCCAGAAGTCCAGAACCCATTTTTGAACCCAATTAAACCATGCCCCTCCATTATTCTGCCCACTAAGAAAAGCAGATTTAATCCTAGCATTATGGATGGTCAGTTTTCCTGTGTTTGCCCTGCCAGCCTTATTGACATGGGTATCTTGAGGCAGTGTAGCAATTGCCCTATGTACACTGACAACCCACTATTACTAAATCAAAGTTCAATATGGGAGAGATGCATATGCACTAAGAATTTGGAATCCTTGCTCTCTCATTCACAGAACAGTGACACTGAACAGGTTATCAGCCCACATAATACACCTCCTGCACAAAGCATGCACTCAAAACATAAACCATCTTATGTTGAGGTACTACAAGAATTTTACCTAAACATCAGAGACCTCCAAAATACAAACATGCCATAACTAACACAGTACATACTGCATCCAATACACATAAAACCACAAGCACAAATCTCTCACCTAATAAGCCCCTGGGGCAAAGCACATTTAAACCAAATTTTTTAGTCATAGGTGACTCCATAGTGAGACATACAGATGTCCCGCTCACCAGGCTGGACAAGGAGAAGGTTACGGTCAGATGTCTGTTGGGTCTCTCAACAACAAGTACCTTTATGACTCTGTCATAGGTCATGTTGGTGTGAATGACTTGGGATGTGCCTCACTGAACTACATGACTGAGCCCTCCGAATATATGCCACAAGCAGCTATGTCCCTAGCCTTGAACAGCATACTATCATCATCTAGGATGATACCACAATATAAACAAAACATGATTGACTTCAACAAGTGGCTTAGCTTCTGGTGTCATTCTATAGGGATCCAGTACCTGTCAGCCTGGGATGACATGGTAGATAGACCACACTGCTTTGCCAGAGATGGTCTTCACCTGTCACCTCTGGGATTTCGGTTACTGGCTAAGGCACATGGTTCTCCTGTACTGGCTCTTTTAGGCAGTGTCACTAGAACAAAACTCCAAATGTAAAAATATCTACAAAAAACAACCTCACGGTTATGTTACTAAACAGTAGGAATCTAAACTTGAAACTGCCCTCAATGGAAGCAGCCCTCACCTGAGAAAATGCTGACATCTGTGCAGTCACAGAAACTTGGTTTAAGGCCGTGGAAAGCACCCTGACCATACTGGGTTATAATGCTTTTTGCACATTCAGACCACAAACTGAAAGTGTGAGAACTAAAGGAGGTGTAGTATCAATATCCATCAAAGATAAATATACTCTAGATTGGTCAAACAGAACGATTCCCTTGAAATACTTCAGGTCCAATTGACTGTAGGTAAGACCCCTCTCCAAGTTATTGACAACTATGGGACCCCCTCCATGAACTAAGACACCCACACTGCCTACTTGGATCTACTCAAATCACTCAAGATACAACCAAACACACTGATTATGGGTGACTTTAACTACCGGTGCATTGGGTAAATTATACATATACTGATACACTTGCTTAAAGGTTCTTGGACTTCGTCAACTGCAATACCATGGATCAAGTTGGCTGACACCCCCATAAGGGACCCAAACATTCTGGATCTGATAATGACTAACAGGGTTGATTGTTGCTCCACCCCAAGTGTGCAGCCCTCCCTGGTGAGATCTTATCATGAATCAGTCTCATTAGAAATAACAAGAACATCTAACCCTCCTTTAGCAGCAACTATACTAAAAAACTTCTCCAAAATCAATTACAACCCTTTACATGACAGCATTAACAACTTTATAGCCCCTGACCTCAGTGATGGCAAAGACGCCTATACTGAGATATACACCAATGCATTATATAATCATCTATACAAAAGCATTCACTCAGCCATGCCTGATAGGATCAAAGCAAGAGCCTCAAATAAGAACAAACCTGTCTGGTAGACATCTGGCATTAACAGGTTATACAATAAGAGAAAGAAATTGCTGTCCAAGAGTATAAAGGAACAGTCTCTGAATTGAAAGCACTCACTCCTCAGTTTAAACAAGCAAATAAGACACCTTGTAAAGCATTCTAAAGCCAACTATCAATGCAAATTAGCCTCCTTTGTCAAGAATAACCATAAGGCCTTCTTTAACTACATCTGAAACTTTAAGATAAAAACCCAGATCTGTGCAGAGCTCGTTGTCAATGGCAACACATACACTGAACCAGTGGATATAGCCAACCTGCTAGCTGGCAGGTTCAATGAACACTTCTCCCCCTACCCCTACCACATATCCCCCAAAGCATCCGTATCACCTGCCCTCCACCAAGTATCTCCAAGGAGCAGGTATAAAATCCTCTTGCCAAAGCCAAAAACACAGCCTGTATGGGACCTGATAATTTCCCAGGCTGTGTTCTAAGTGGATTAAGACAGGAAATAGCTGCACCGCTGGGTACTCTTTTCAATTGGCTTTGTCCCTGCTGAATGGAAAACAGAACTGGCATCTTGCTATATAAAGGAGGTGCCTCCACAGACCCTGGGAACTAAAGACCCATAACTCTAACCAGCCTTATCACCAAGGCTATGGAAAGAATCATCATGGACCTTATCAACAAAGATATAAGAAATCTCCAAACACTCAACCTGATCCAGTTTGGCTTCATTAAAGGGAGATCCTGCCTGTTGAACTTGGTCAACTTCTTCAAGTCAGACACCAAAGTCCTGGACGAAGGGAAATCAGTGCATATGGCTTACCTGGACTTGGCCAAGGTCCTGGACACTATTCCCCACTCAGGCATCATTAATAAACTCACCTAAATAGCAGGTGGGTTGCAAATCGGCTCACTGATAGAACACACACAGTCAAAATAGGAGATTCAACCTCTACCAGCAGACCTGCAACCAGTGGTATTCCAAAGAGATCGGTGCCATGGATTCTACTGTTCGGAATCTACTTGTTGGGTATACAGGCAAAAACAAAAGGCGTATGGCTGACAAAGTTTGCTGATGACTGCAAACTGGGAGTGGTCAGTGAGTCCCCATATGATGTTAACATCTTCCTAGAGGGACTTACACAGACAAGTGACTGGTGCCAGATTGTGAGGGCATCTCTTGTGCACAGCCCTCTTCAGGTCATCCCATAGATTTTCTATTCAATTTAGGTCTGGGCTCTGGTTGGGCCATTCCAAAACTTTAATTTTCTTCTGGTTAAGCCATTCTTTTCTTGATTTGGATGTATGCTTGAGGTCATTGTCAGGTTGAAAGGTAAAATTCCTCTTCATCTTCAGCTTTCTAGCAGACACCTGATGGTTTTGGGCCAAAAGTGACTGGTATTTAGAACTGTTCATAATTCCCTCCAGCTTGACTAAAGCCCCATTGCTAGCTGAAGAAAAGCAACCCCAAAGCATGATACTGCCACTACCATGCTTCACCGTGGGGATGGTGTTCTTTTGGTGATACAAAGTGCTGTTTTTGCACCAAACGTAACTTTTGAAATTGTGGCCAGAAAGTTCAGCCTTGGTCTCATCAGACCACAACACATTATCCCACATGCTTTTGGGAGACATTATGTATTGTTTTGCAAATTTTAGCCAGGCGTGGATGTTTTTCTGTGTAAGAAAAGGCTTCCGTCTTGCAACCCTATCTCATAGTCCAGATATATGGAGAATATCGGAGATTGTTGTCACATGTAGTACACAAGCAGTACTTGCCAGAAATTCCTGCAGTTCCTTCAGTGTTGCTGTAGATCTCTTGGCAGCCTCCCTGACCAGTTTTCATCTTGTCTTTTCATCAATTTTGGAGGGACATCCAGTTCTTTGCAACGTCACTGTTGTCCCATATTTTTTCCACTTTTTGATGACTGTCTTCACTGTGTTCCATGGTATATCCAATGCTGTGGAAATTTTTTTGTACTCTTCTCCTGACTGATACCTTTCAACAATGAGATTCCTTTGATGCTTTGTAAGCTCTCTGCAAACCATGTATTCTCCTGTTGCAGGCAACTGAGTAAATGTCAGGAAAATCCTGAGGGCAGTTGAACTTTATTTGAGGTTAATCAGAGTCTCTTTAATTGATGGGAGGTATGTACCCAAGAAGACTGAATGTTGTAATTAAATCAAAAGGTGCTTTAACAAAGTATTTGTTTAAGGGTGTGCACACACAACAAGGTATTAGTTTAAGGGTTTGCACACTTACGCAACCAGGGATTGTACGTTTTTTATGTTTTATATTTTTTCCCCTAACAGATTTGTTTTTCAATTGAATTGTATAGGTTATAGGTCACATTCAAAGTAGGAAAAGTTTTGAAATGATTTACTGTGGTCTCATTTTTTATATGACAAAAACCTGGCATTTTAGCAGGGGTGTGTAAACTTTTTATATCCACTGTACATAAGACACGTGATTGGAATACATACAGTCAAAATGTAAATATTTACACTTTTGTGGCTAAAATGTCGACTGATTTTTGTTAGGGATGTCCTGAAGGATTGATGTATATAGTAAAGTCATATAACCATCAATAACTGCAGACAGTACTTTAAGAAAAGAAGAGTAGAACTAAAACAGACGTTTAAGGATATATTGGGTATGGAGATAAGCAGTATTATACCATGACCCCCATTAATATTCCAAAACGTGCACGCTGATTGGCCAGCATGCACGTTGTAAATCGACTTATACTAATGGAAAAAGGTCCGGTCACCCGGACTTTTTCCATTAGTATAAGTCTCTTTTAAAACACTGTCTCTCTATGTTAAAAGAGTTTAACATAGCGACACAGGTTTAAAAAAAGCAACGGACATCTCCGTTGCTTATTTTAAAGCTGTCTCGCTATGTTAAACCCATTTAACATAGTGAAACAGTAAAAAGCAATGGAGATCTTGCTTTCTCCATTGCTTTTGGCCACAGTTCTGATGTACTGCGTAGGCATGAGCAGTGCATCAGAACTGCCGCGAATACCAGACAGCTGCAGAAGGACAGCAAAGAGGCATTATACAATGCCTTTATTTAAGAAAAGTAATTATTTATTTTCTTAAATAATGTCATAGTATAATAGCAATAACCCACTTCTGGGTGTGGGTAATGCAGGATTTACCCACGGTTGTCTTTGTTTGGTCCCTCGGGCTTCACCCTCGGGACCAAACCATGCCAACCGTGGGTAAATCCCGCATTACCCATACCCAGGCGTGGGTTATTGCTATATTAACTGCTTGACAAAGGTAGTAAGAACTTTTAAATTTGCCTGCTTAAAGATGTATATAGTTAGGCATCTTATGGTCCATGTGGTTACTTGCCTTGCCCCTATTTTCTTACCTTCCTTTTGGGCTGAGGAGCAGGGATTGATGATTATGGAGAATGTTTCGAGTATCCCTTCACAGTTTAAGATGTGGCATATATACCTGGTGATTATTCTGATAAATGTAGGTTTCTAAAATGTAACCCAGAATGTAACACTGAGTTCATTCCCATCTGAAAACATAGATTAACAGAATAGCATATAACTTGCCTATGATCCTTGTGACTGTTAATTTTGTATAGCAGTGCAAACCGGTTTTATAAACACTACCCTTAAATAGATAAGAAAATAGTGTATGATTTTATTGCACTGTTTAAGGTAGCCATTAGTGACTGCAACCAGGAAACTGTGCAATATTCTGACCTGACAAGCTCTTTGAAGCTAGAAGAGAAGCTCTGTTGTGTAATTTTTGTTCTGGATCCTACTGAGCTTGTATGTACATGCTTCAGACAAGTTCTCTGTTAACCAGATGCCCCCATTCAGCTCATTTCTAGTTTTCTCTCTCCTACAATAAATTACTCGTCTTTCATCTAGTTTGCTTTTTATTTTCTTAGAGAGCATTTTCAAGTTTTAATAATTTAAAATGATTGGTCTCTGTGTCCAGAACAATGCATCTAGTTTACCAACTAAAGGATGAGTCCACTTACATTGGTAGTCATTCAAATAAATATTAAATATCCCACAGCACTTATAGAAAGAAAAATAGGTGAATTTCCTTTGTCTCTTGACCATATTTCCACCCTCATTTCATATTAATATGACCATTTGTTTGTCTTTGAAGCAGGCCATAAGATTATTATGAATTATGTCTTTAACAAAAGGTGATACACATAATGGAGCTGTAATGGAGCTAATTAAAACTATTAGAAAGTATCTCCAAAGCTGTAGCCTTGAGTAACTTCATAGGAAATTATTGGTCTATCGATCTGGAGGTCATTTTAAGCCTAGCTGTTTCAACCCAAGGAAGTACCGTAGAGGTACTAGTCAATACTCAAGATTGCATTTAGTGATGACAGCCCATGTCCAGGAGGGTTATGGCACTATCCCTAGTAAGAATTTACTGTGCCCCATCCACTCATCCAGGTTCCTCTTGAACACTATCATAGAGGTGCTCTGTTTCAGATGAATTTGTAGCCTGTTTCAAAAACATGTCAATCGATGGGAGATAAATCTGTCCCTCCAGCATGCTCTGTTTAAGTCACAGGCCATGTTTTAGTCTCTGAAATGGATAACCTTAGACCCATTTGATTTATGGATATGCAGTAAGCTCATTAGGTTTGGGTTTTGGATTGCTCTATAGGCCAGGCATAAGTCTCCCCTAATTAGTCTATATGATAGAGATAATGACAGAGATTTTAGTTGGTCCATGTGAGGCACATGCTGGAGGTCCTTGATCTTCTTTGTAGAAACTGGCTTAAACTCTGGTGTCATTCAAAGGGGATCCAATGTCTGTCTGCCTGGGATGACATGCTGGACAAGCCACGCTGCTTCGCAAGGGACGGCTTGCACCTGTCACCCCTGGGATTCCGGATATTGGCAAAGGCTCTTGCCACCCCCATAGTGCCTTTTTTAGGCAAGGCTCAAATTCTAATCCTACCACCCTAGAACACAAAAAAGGAAAAAAACTAAGGGTAATGCTGCTCAATGCCAGAAGTCTAAATCTCAAAATGCACGCACTCGAGGCCCTTCTCAGTATGGAGAACATCGATGTCTGTGCAGTGACAGAAACCTGGTTCAAGGCTCCTGAGAGCACCCCAGCACTATCAGGTTTTACCTCTTATCATGCGTTCCGGCCCCAAAATCCGGACAATACCAAGAAAGGAGGGGTATCCATATTCATCAAGGACACCCACACCTCAAGACTGGTGGCAACGCACGATGCATCGGAGACCATCCAGGTGCAATTAACCATAGGCAAGACTGCTCTGCAAATTGTAGCATGTTACAGGCCACCCTCACAAACTCAGGAACCTCACATGGCCTTCCTTAAAACACTAGAGGGGATAAATGTATCACCAAACACCATCATACTAGGTGACTTCAATTACCCTAATATAGACTGGGAACACTACTCAAGCCCAAACACCCTAGCCCAAAAGTTCCTGGAATTCATAAACTCAAATGCCATGGAACAACTAGTCACCATCCCCACAAGAGGAGAAAACATACTTGATCTCATCATCACGAACATGGGAGCACAATGTTCAACACCGGAAGTATACCCCTCACTGGTGAGATCAGATCACAAACTAATCTCGCTGGAGGTCCTCATCCCACCCCACCTGAAATAAAAAGACCACAGTAAAAACTTCTCGAAAGCCGACTTCACACTTCTAAAGACTAGTGTGGTCTCCTTTAAGGCCCCGAGCGGCGGAAAACAGTACTCAAGCCGCTGAATCACTTACAAATGCCTTCTACCAGCACCTGCAGGACTGCATGGATAAGGCAATCCCAAGCAAAACAAAGACTCTTTGTACCAAAGGCAAGCGTCCAGTCTGGTGGACCCCAGCCATAAACAAACTCTACAACAAAAGGAGGAAGCTACTACAAGATAGAGCAAAATCCTTAAAAGGTAAGACACCCTTGATCACTATAAGTAAAAACTAAGAGCTCTCATAAAATCATCCAAAGCAAATTTTGAGAGAAAAATGCTAAAGACTCAAAAGACAATCATAAGGCCTTCTTTAGCTATGTTAGAAACCTGGGAGGAAACTCCCAGATATGCTCAGAACTAGTTCAAAATGATGTGAAGATTACTGATCCTACAGACATTGCCAACATACTGGCTGACAGGTTCAGTGCAAACTCCCCCCTCCCCAAAAGGAGAGATATCTATACCAAGCGATTGTAGCCCCCCAAACATCTCCAACGCCCAAGTGAGAACTGCTCTCTCCAAAGCAAAAAACACAGCATCCATGGGACCTGATGGTGTCCCCGGCTGTGTGCTCCACGAACTCAACGAGGAATTAAACCCACAGCTAGGACAGCTGTTTAATCATAGTCTTACCTCTGGATATGTACCCAGGGAGTGGTGCACTGCAACTGTGATCCCACTTCACAAAGGCGGTGCCTCCACCGACCCTGGAAATTACCGGCCCATTAGCTTGACAAGCCTTATCTGCAAAGCCATGGAGAGGATCATAATGGACCTCATAAATAAAGACATAGGAAATTTGCAGACTTTGGATCCATCCCAGTTTGGCTTTGTCAAAGGCAGATCATGCCTTCTAAACTTGGTTGACTTTTTCGAAACAGTCACCAAAGCCATTGATGAGGAAAGGCAGTCCATACAGCCTACCTCGATCTGGCGAAGGCCTTCGATACAATACCCCACTCGGGTATCATTGAAAAACTCATCAGCTTAAATGTTAACCCATACATCACAAGATGGGTTGCAAACTGGCTGAGTGACAGAACCCACAGGGTCAGAGTTGCTGGCGCCATGTCAGACTCAAAGCCTGTCACAAGTGGTGTACCACAGGGCTCAGTCCTAGGCCCACTCTTGTTTGGCATCTACTTTTCCAGTACAAGCAAACACAGGAGGGTTATGGCTGACAAAGTTTGCAGATGACTGCAAACTGGGCCATAGTAGAAAACACATCTGACACAGATATCCTTCAGAAGGGTCTCACAGAAACGGATAACTGGTGCCAGAGCCATGGCCTAAAGTTAAATGCCAAAAAATGCATAGTCATACCCATCGGGAAAAACAAGGTTACCCCTAGCTACCAAATAGGTGGCAATCCACTGAGCACAGAAGAAGTTATCAGGGACCTGGGGACCCAGGTTGATAGTAGTCTGTCATTCGACACCCATGTAGCTAAAGTAGTTAGGAAGACCTTCTACATTGCCCACCTTATCATGAAGGGATTCTCATCTAGATCAAGGGAGGTCATAGTCTCCCTATACTCATCACTCATCAGACCAATGATTGAGTACAATGCCCCATTCGGAATGTATCTGACCCGACACTTGCAGCAGCTGGAGAGGCCACAAAAGTTCCTCACCAAAAGGATAAAGGGTCTCAAACATCTGTCTTATGCTGCTCGACTGAAAGAACTCCAGCTCTATTCAGTCGCTTACCGCTTGCTCAGAGGTGACCTTTGCCTAACATACAAGGCCATGTCAAACCCAGATTTGATGAATATGCTTCACCTCAAAAAATCTAGATCCATCAGAGACACAAGGGCGAGAGACTTAAACCTCGACACGGCTATTAATAGGACGTGCTGGAGGGATAGATTCATCACCCAAAGACTCCCTATGCTGTGGAATAAAATCCCGGTATATGTGAGGCAGAGCACCTCGCTGGCCTTGTTCAAGAGAAATCTTGACCAATGGATGGGAGATCGCAGATATACCCCAGGGATTACGTCAGTGTCACTGCTCGACAGAGGCACAGCAAAATAATGGGTATAGTTCCCCATACTAAAGGGGTGGCGTAAGCCACAAAACTATGGGCTAGGCTTGTAAATGCCCTCGGGCAGATAGCCTAGTATGAACCTATGAACCTATGAACCTAAACCAAGGTCTTTCTAGTTGCTGTAGATGCTTAGTACAGTAACTACCAAATGTGGCATTATACTTAATTATGGGCCAGATAAGTGCTGAGCATAGGGGGAGTTATAACTTTTTTTGCTCTCAAGGCAATGCCTTTACTAATCAAGTGAGCTACGTTGAAAGCTTTCCTTACAACAGTAGACATTTGTTAGTTGAAGTTAAGGTTACGGTCAACTGTGATCCCATGTCCTTTACCACTTCATGCTTACTTAAGGTATCATTACTGATTTAATAGTGTGGAGGAACATTGTTTGTGCCAAAGGGAATAATGATGCATTTCTTTGCATTCAGTTTGAGAACGTGACTAATACACTAGATATTGGTATGTGTGAGACCATCTTGGAATATTCTGACATCATTTGGGGATTCAATGCTTGCACCTAGTTTGCAGTCATCTGCAATCATGGTTAGCCACAACCCTTAAGTTTTGACTTGAACTTCTGAGAAGTATATATCAAACAATAGGAGGCCCAGCACTGACCCCTGTGGCACTTCGCAAGTTACAGGTCTGTTGTTTGATGTAGAGTCACCCAATTTGAAAGTGTGTGCCCAGTTTGTGACCCATTTGGCAATCCATCTCACAACAAAGGGGTTTACATTCAGTTTGCTAAGTTTATCAGTAATGCCTGAATGTGGGATCGTGTTGAAAGCCTTTGCCAAGTTGAGATAATGTGTGCACAGATTTGTCCTCATCAATGGCCTTGTCACACTTTCAAAGAAATCCCACCAGATTTAACAGGCAGGGTCTGTCCTTCACAAAGCCGAATTGGGTAGGAGCCAGGGTTTGGAAGTCACCTTTGTCCTTATCTATGAGGTTCATAATGATATGTTCCCTGGCCTTACAGATGAGGCTGGTCAGACTTATGGGTCTGTGATTCCCCGGGTCTATTGCTAGGCCACCTTTGTGGAGGGGGAATAACTGTGGATGTTCTTCATTCCACAGGAACAAAGCCTGTGGTTAGGCTATGGTTGAAAAGGGTACTTAGTGGTGACACTAGTTCATGTTTTAACTTGTTTAGATGACAGCCTGGGAAGTTATCTGGTCCCACAGAGGCTGTGTTCTTTGCCTTGGACATGGCTTTGAGGACCTGTCTTCAGAAATGTAAGGTGGGGAGGAAGCTTGGGAAAGGGTTTGTTGTAATTTAGGAGGGGAATAAGTGAGTGAAATTTTCACCAAACCTGTCTGTTAGCAGGTTAACTATCTCTGTGGGGTCAGTATGTGTGATACCATTGTCCAACAGTTCTGCACATGTTTGGGTCCTACCTCTTAGGTTATGCACATAGCTGTAAAAGGCCTTATGGTTATCCTTGGCAGTATTACTAGGTTTCTCTCAAAGGAGCTCTTGGAGGATTTAACAAGTTGTCTTATTTGCCTGTTAAGGCTGAGGAGGGTGCTTTCAGTTGTTGGGTCCTTGTCTTTATTTTCTTGGACAGCAACTTTTTGCATTTATTGTAGAGTTTGTTAATGCTGGAAATCCACGTCATTTTGATTTTACTTGGGGCTCTGGCTTTGATTCTGTCTGGTGCAACTGAGTTTATACACTTATGCAAGTGATTGTACAGGGCTTTAGTGTAAACTTTGGCATAGTTACCACTTTCAGCTTGGGATGGGGCTTGGAATGCAATTATACCTTCATGTAGGAGGGTATAGTTTCCCTTGGTGAAATGTTTTAGTCTCATTTCACCCTTTGTGAGTTCTGATGTTAGTGTCAGTTCAACGGTGACTGATTTGTGGACAGTTTTAACTAATGAGGGTCCAACAGTTGCAGCAATCCCATTGTTTGACATGTTGGTGAGGACCAGATCTAGAATGTTTGTTCCTCTTGTTGGGGTATGGACAGTTTGTTCCAGGGAATTTGAATTCACAAAGTCAAGGATTGTTTGTGCTAGTGACTTTGGGCTAGAGTGGGTTTCCCAGTTGATAGTGGGATAATTGAAATTTCCCATAACCAGTGCGTTCAGTAAAATTTGGATTGTCTTCATTTTGGTTATGTAGGCTTTGTAGGTATTGTGACCCTTGGAGAGGGATCTATAACTGGCTAGGACTTGAATGGGACTGTAACCTGGACCTGGAGTAACTCCACAGAGTAGTCCAATCTAACTAGATTTGAGGTAAATGTATCTGTAATATAGATTTAAACACCACCTCATTTGGTTTTCACACGTTCATTTTATAGTCTAAAGGTGTGGAAGACATTGTAGCCTTGAAAGGCTGCAGTACTCTCTGAGGCCTTAAACCAGGTTTCAGTGACCGGCCAGACATTTACATCTTCCAGTGATAGAAGTGCTTCCAGGGACTGTCATTTTTGGTTTAAGCTCCTAGCATTTAGCAGCATGACCCTTATTTTATTCTGAATCATTAATTTCATGTCTGTAATGTGTTTGAGACCTTGCCTAAAAAAGGCAATTTGTGGGAGTCAAAAGCCTTTGGCAGCAGCCAAAAGCCTAGGTGTGCCAGGCAGACAGGAACTGGATCCCCTTGGAATGACACCAAAAACTAAGCCAATAATTGAAATCAATCTTTTTTTTGTTTATACTGTGGCATCATTCTAGGTGAGTGAAGTATGCTGCTCAAGGCTGGGGACATACCTGCCTGGGACACATGCTCAGAGACCTCAACTATTTCTCTCTTCATATAGTCCATTGAGGTACATGGATGATAGGTTAGGGAGATGAACCACTGTAATAACTGGACTGATTGAAACTAGTTGGTAATCATCATCATCATCATCAACCCTCTTTTCCCATTTTCTACACGGGGTCGGGTGTTGGTTTAACTGTTGGCAACTCTCGTGATTCAGTGCTCCACTCCTGCCTTTTTCAACACTCATGCCTGACTGTTGCAGATCTTCTCTCACACAATCCATCCACCTATTTGCTGGATGCCCTCATTTCCTCTTACCTTCTTCCTGTCTGTCCCAAATCTTCTTCAGCAGATTGTCTTCTGCTTTCCTCTGCATGTGCCTGAACCACCATAATCTGTTCTCTTTGATCTTTTCTGCAATTGGAGCTACTTTGGCTTCTGCTCTTATGCCCTCATTTCTTCATCTTCCCACAGTGTACATTCTACCACCTGTATCAAGCACTTCATTTCCATCATTTCTAGCTTACTCATCTGCTGTCCCTTTCCTGCCCAGGTTCACATGCCATACAGTATTGCTGATCACACCACTTTTTTGTAAACCTTACTTTTTAGTTTCATTGGCATTCTTCTGTCATACACTTCCCCTGATACTCTGTGCCATTTGGCTGCAGCCTCTCTAATTCTAGCTTTGACCTCTTCACTCAGACTTCTCCTCAAACAACCCTCCCAGATACTTGAAGCTGTTAACCTGTTCCACTATTTTCAATTCTATCTCAATTCAGCTTTTTCTGAACTCCACCATTTGTTGCCATTCCAACTGTCTTATCTGTACTCATTTTCATCCCATCTGCCTTCAGTTTTGCATTCTATTCCCTTATCCTTTGCTGAAGTTATTGCTAAGAGTTTGCCTGTAATGACACATCATCTGCATGCAGTAACTTTGTTGATTGGTCCCCTCTAACCTCTATGGTAATGTAATAGAGCAGGAGGCTCAGAACTGAACCCTGATGCCCATCAATTCCCACTGGGAACCCCCCCCCCATGAGACCAAACACTGTTTGTACTTGAGTCATTGGGTCCTTGTACATAGCCTGCACTAATTCTACCAATGTTTCAGAGACTTTGAACTACCACAGTACTGCCTTAATCAGATTTCTTGGAACCATGCCATATAGTTTCTACAGCTCTAGGGATATCCAGTTGGACTCTTTCCTCATCTCTAGTGTCTTCTCAACTATTAGTCTCACTTCCGACATTGGGTCAGTTGTGCTGCCTCCTGATCTGAATTCGAACTGCTCATCTCCCATCTCAGTTTCTACTACTCTAGATATCCATTTACAAATCACCGTCTCCAGTACTTTCATTAAATGTGACAGGAGTTTGATACATATGTACTGCCCACAGTTGTGGATGCCCCCTTTGTTTTTGTATACTGGCACTAGTATGCTTATTCTCCAGTCATCTGGGATATGCCTTTCTCTCCACACTGCTGTGAATACCCTCATGAGCTTTTCTTCCCAATCTCACCCAGCATCTTTATCATATCTGCTGTATCGTTATCTGATCCTGCTGCTTTCCCTGACTTAATTTGCCTTAGTGCTGTTCTTACTTCTTTTAGGGTGGGCTGTTCTTCTTCTCCTCTCATCATAGGCTGTGTCTGTCACAGTACAGCTTCTGTGTTTTTTCTTCATTTAGATTATGGTGGAAGTATTCCTTTCATCTGCCTTTGATGTCCTGTGGACTAGTGAGAAGGTTGTTGCTGGCATCCCTTATGAAGGTTGTCTGACTATCTGAATTATTTTTCTGTTTTTGCCTTGCAATCTGATATAGTTTCTTTGTGCCACCTACTGAATTACTTTCCAGAAGCTGGCATCGTGCCTCCAATGCTCTATTATTTGCTGTTGCAACTTCTTTCTTAGCTTCTTTGTTAGTCAACCACTAGTCCTGCCTAGCCTGGTCCGCCTTTTCTATCTCCCACTTCTTCCTGCACTCCTTCTTTCTTTTGATGACTTCCTGGACTTCTGCATGACACCACCAGATTTCCTTATGTACCTTATTTCCATACCTGGCTCAGCCACAAATATGTTTGGTAGTCCTCACACATGCCGTTTTGATGCCCTGCTATTCATCTTCAACTCTACCTATTTCCTCCTCTTGTTAAGGTGCTAGAACCCTTAGTAATTCGTTGAACTGTTATAGTTTCTCTCCAGTCAACTTCCAGGTCTTTAGCCTGGTGTCTGTTGACCTTACAGCCTTATCTGACTACTGCTTGCAGAATATCATGGCAACCAGTGGTTTATGATGTGGGCTGACTATTTTGCTGGGAATGACTTTGCAATCACTGATTATACCCCAGTGCCCTTTCTTTATTAGGAGGAAGTCTGCCTGAGTTGCATGTTGACCATTCTTACATGTGATCTTGTGAGTGTCTCTCTTTCTGAGCCATATGTTGGCTACTATCAAGCTATTTGCCAGACAGAAGTCTAGACTGGCCCCTCATTCTTTATTCCTTTTGCCTTACCTATGTGGACCCAGGCAGTCCTCATATCCTGTTCTGTCTGTCCCAATATGTGCATTCAAGTCACCCATTATCTACACCAATTCATGTTGTCCTGCTTTATCTAGTAGGTCTTGCAACTGCTATCTAAATGCACTCTTTTCCTCACTATCACAACCCTGCTGTGTGTCATAAGCTGAGATTATGAATACTGCCCATTACACTGAGGGTCTGATTGCCATGAATCTGTCACTAATTCTGATGACATTCCTCATTGCCTTCTGAAGGCAGTCTCTCACCACAATTCTGAAACCATTACTAGCCTGTCTTCCTCTTGAGTAGTAGACTCTGGATCCCAAGCCAAGTGGTTTTGCAGCAATGCCCTTCCATCTTGTATATTGGATACATGGGATGTCCAGCCATCTTGTCATCCACTTCCTCCGCCCTGTCAGTGAACCTACACTGAGTGTAACAATTGTTAGTTCATGTTTGGCAGGTAATTAGCTGGTTAGATTAGAGGAAAACAGTTCACGGCATACAGACAAAGTCAACTGTGAAGCATTTCAGCATTCAGGGCAGGAAATAGTATACAAGGACAATTATAAATCCAAATAAGTGTATCAGCATTCTGATGAATGTATGGCATTAGTAAAATACAGCATAATGAGTCTGCTGTGGTACATATGGCATACTTACTTTTGAGTAGTCTTTTTAACTTATTTACTATTTGCATTTTTTTATTGGATACAGTCACAATAACAGGGTTCTTTTTTCCATAAGCGAGTCCCACAGAGTATTTTGCATCTGACAAAAATGCAGAAACTAAAATCATAGCAAGTCAGTGCATACAAAAACACAGAAAAAAAAGAAATTAATTTTGAGTCTGTACAAGTGTTAAAATAACAAGATAGTACATACTATTATTCAAAACAGCATAACTGTAAAGAGAGCAGAAGTACAAAAAGAATTCCTACAAAAAGAGATGAATTAAGTCAATAGGAGATGTATGCAATGTTATGATGGCCTTTGTTGTATGCAACACAACACTAAATGCTTTATTATTCAAATGGTAGTTTTAGGATTCTCAATAGCAGTCATCAGATTACCTTGTTTAACTAATGGGGGAGTAAGAGCAAACCATGCTACCTATAGATTTTTAACTAGTTTTTGAAAATTCTAATTTATGTTTATTTATTTATTCATGTATTTATATATGCTTCATTTGATAATCTCTAATACATATCAAATCTTATGAAACACTACACAATTTGCTGTTAGCCCTGAATATATACATGTAAACCTAGCTGTCCTGTAATATGTAGTGAATATAATTTCCATAACTACTTATTTAAATAATTTAAGAATTTTCTTTCTAGAAAATAAGACTGAGTACACTGGAGCCAACAAGTAAAAATAGCATTTTGTGTCATGCCCTCATTCATCCTTTAGACAGCAATTACTTTTTTTCAGCTACCTAAGTAAACAGGATATGATGATTTTCACATGACTTTAGCACAACAAAAGCACACTAATTAACATAACCCTAACACAGTTTGAATGTTTACCGCTGAAGAAAAACAATTCCATTTTGCTTAAAAACACCTTCCTGCAGTAATGTGCCATCCTTGCAGAGGCTGCCCTTTCTGTACTTCAAACTGTAAATCTGACCTGTGGGAAAAAAAGAATCAGCAACGCGGTTATCAATTAACTGAAATACTAATATGCACCTCCATATAAATCATGTACAATGACACAGTAAAGGAGCAAATGCCATTTACATTAGGACAGTTACAGAAGAAAGTTTATGATGGTCATCTGTCAGTCTTTCGGTTGAAATGTAATTTCAAGTGAAAACAATGTTTGATATAGAATTCAAATTTGTGACTTCTGGACACAGACACATTAAATAGGGATCTTTACCTCTTCCAACCCAAACTACTTATGTAATCAACAGTGAGGTTTAGTACTCCTCAGCAAAAAGGATCCATTAGAACAGTGACCTCATTTGAAAAGAATGTTTCTTCACTCTTAAAGACTATCTTTCAACAGGCCATGAACCAAATGGACTGCAGTCCAGCAAAATAATTTAAGCTGGGATTGCTTGAATCAGTGCTTTACTCCTACATATGTTAACTTCATAAATGGATTGGGTTGGTGTTGTTTCACAACTGTTTAATTTTGGTTATGTAACAGGTAGTGAAGAAAACTGTAAAGTTACATTGGGAAATATTTAAAGAATTCCTATATCTTCTCATGAATTCACTGTGATTAATGCTTAATCAGCATAATTGTTGTCATTATTACCACCATCATCACTGTCAACACCCTTTTCTTACATTCACATAGGGTTGCGGCATGTTGTCATCTGTCAACAACTCTCTATTCAGATTCAGTTGCCTACCTTCTTTGTCATCTGCTTGACCATTGGTTGGATTCAAGGAAGCAGCTGCCCTATGGAACTGAATTGATTGGATGTTGACTATGACAATAAGGAAATGACATTGTTGCATTCTATGGATCTGAGGAAATCCGGAAGGTTGAAAGCGCTTATCCTGAATCTTTGGACTGACTTTTAGTCTTTTAGTATTTACTTTATCAATTTTATTCTTTTATTTTAATAAATAGATTTCCTTGGTGATCAAACCAGTTGTTTATTTTCTTCTTTACCAGTCAGACACACCTATCTCAGGTCCACCAGCATGCAATCCATTCATTTTCTGAAGGGACAGCATTGTCTCTTCTTGAATTTCCGTGTCTCTCCCAAATTTGTTTTACCAAAATGTCTTTTTCTTTACTGAACATTTGACTGGACCACCATGATTTATTCTCTTTGACCTTCTCTGTAGTTGGAGCTACACTGACTTCTACTCTATCCTCATTTTTATGTCTGTCCCACAATGTCCATCCCACCTCCCATTTGAGGCACTTCATCACTGTCACCTCTACCTTCCTCAACTGCTCTGCCTTCACTGCATAGGTTTATTGTACACGAACACTGATTGAGCCATTGTTTTGCACACTTCACTTTTCAGGTTCTTTGGCATTCTTCTGTCACATACTACCCCTGACACTTTGTGCTAGTTGGCTAGAGCACATTTGATTCCAGCTTTGCCCTCCTTATTCAGACTTCCCTCTTCCTCAACTATACTTCCCAGGTATTTGAAGCTGTTAACCTCCCTTCTGTCTCACATTTAACTTTCTTCTGATTCCCATATTTGCTGCCATGACCTATGTCTAGTTTGAATTTGTCTCATCCCATGTGTCTTCAGTTTTGCTTTCCAGTCCCCATCATTTCCTGAAGTTCCTCTTCAGAGTCTCCTTGTAGTGCCACAATGTCTGCATACAGCAGCTTTTTTGCTGTGTCCCTTTTTACTTGTTTGCTGGTAAATAGATCACCAGTATTAAGAGAAGTGGGTAATCCTGAGCACTGATGCACACCCACTCCCACTGGGAACCAAATTTACATACTGTTTGCACTTGTTCATTGATGGTCTGTGCATAGCCTGCACTAATGGTATCAATGTTTTTGAGACTTTAAGTCATTCAAAATCTGCCAAATTACCTTTTTTGAGACCTTGCCACACTCGTTTTTAGAAAACCAAAAAGCTAGAGACTCTGAAGTCCAAAATCACTCTTTAATGTATAAAATACATATAATGGTCAAGTGCTTTCATCCCGTAAATAATGGAACTTCATTAGAAGGTGTTCTGATGAGGAAGAAGTTCGGATAAAGTTATGTTATTTGCAGGATTAAAGTGCTTGACCATTATAAGTATTTTATACATTAAAGAGTGATTTTGGACTTCAGAGTCTCTAGCTTTCTTGGTTTTCTACCACGAGTGTGGCATTTTGTTTTTTCTTGTTTTTGTTGTTGTCAACACATTTCACACTTGGTTGTTTTTCTTGAGACCTTGTCATATGCTTTTTTTAACTCTAAGAATGACAAATTAGATTCTTCCATCATATCCAGATTTTTCTCTACTCTCTGTCAATATTCAAACTGTCATCTTTCTACTGTTCTTTGTATTTAGTTACCAGTCACCCTTTCCAGATCTTTCATGTTGCATAACATGAATTATTGATTTAATAAAATAAATGGTACAAAATTAGCCTGTCTTCATGAGGTACACTGTGTTTTGTAGATAATACTTGAAGGGTAGGAATGAGAAGCCATAGCTTGAAACAATCTGAATTTTTTTAATTGTTTTTATGAGCAAGGTGAAGAATAAATTATTTATAAACATATACAAGATATTTATCTATCTATATGACACTGCTGAGTTTTATGGATTTATATGGCTCTTCTAATATGCTTTTTGGAATTACTTTGGTTATGTGCATCATGAGAGTTGTGTAGCCAGTAGTAAGCAGATGGCTGAGGAGAGTACGGATAAGAAAATGGATTAAAACAGGTTATTGGGCAGCGTGGTTTGCACAGTACATTAATACTGCTTTTTTCACATACGTTGGATTTGTACAAATGTTTACAATGATGCTTTATATAAGTCATTCCCACCATTGTTTTTGAAATATGTTTTTAGGGGTAATATGTTATAGAAGTTGGATTTTATGGGATTCATGTTTATGACTTAAGAATGAGCATAACATTACCTTACTTATATCACATTCTGCACAGAAATTTGGAAACCTTAAAGAAACTTTAGTTTTTTTTCTCTCTGTTATGGATTGCAGCCAACTCGTCTGGATAGACCCTGCATACAGTAACCACATTCCACAGATATTGCAAGGCAAATGGGAAAGGAAAGTAGGTTGACATTTTTTCTTCTATATCACACATGCATGCATGCATTCACACTTACTGACAATTTAGTGTCTCCGGTCTATCTAGCTCATGTCTTTGGAATGTGGAAGGACACTGAAACAGCTGTAGAAAAAAGTAAAAAAGAATGGATAAACCACCGTTTTCTGATTATTGCTGAATGGGAATAAGGAATACTGTGCATTGTTTATTTCTAAAAATTTTGGAAATGTTGTATTGAATATAGTCTGGCAGATGAAACCAAGAGGGAGAACCTAGAGTTATATTACAGTGTGTCTTTAACTATTGCAAAAAGAAGCTATTATATCCTAATGGGTTTAGTAATGAGCTGCTACTGAATTGTTTGTTATATAATTTATTTATTTAACATTTGTTTACCGGGAAAGTCTAACTTGGAACAAAGCCAATTTTCAGAGGAGGCCCGGGGAGAAACGCTCTAGATGCATGCCTTTGTAATGTGGGAGGAAACTGGAGAACTCGGGGAAAAACCACACAAATCCAGGGAGGACATACAAACTCCGCACAGAAGGCACCCCAGCCGAGAATTGAACCGGAGAACAACAACGCTACCGCTGCACCACTGTCTCATCCCTAATTAAGCATGGTTTTCTACTACTACTCTTGCTATCTGACCTATTTGTTGTAACGTGATAAGAACATTAACTGACTTTTACAACTTTCAGAAGGCATTTTTACCAAAATACTAGTTATTTATTATTTTATTATCTAATAAAAGTTACATTTTAAGCCATCTCAAAGTGACCATAATGTTTTAAATTTAAAATAGAGTTGAAAACTCCTCCTGGTTTCATTTCCCAGACCATGTTCTATGCACTCTTACCATGTGATACCAGTTAGATAACACAACGGGAAACGTCTGTTTGTTCTCTTGATACCATTTAGATATTAAAGATGCTTAGTAAATGGAAATGAAAATGCCAGAATATGATGTATAAACCAGTTAATTAACTCATAATACTATAGTATTATATGATATAGACCACAACTGACCATCTGAAAATGACCATAAGCCATCTCAAAGTGAACATAGTGCTTTAAATGTAAAATAGAGTTACGTATTCTTCCTGGTTCCATCTCCCAGACCATGTTGCATATACAGTTACCATGTAATATGATTTAGATATTAAAGAAGCTTAAAATAACTGACCTTCATGCTTGGATATTACACTATTACCCAGCTATCTTAGCAATTACATAGACCTGGCTTAGAGCAAACGTACATGACTCTCAACTACTTCGCCCCCCCTGGTGTAACATAATTAAAGCAGACAGAGTATGTAAAAAAAACAAGGCAGAACTTTATCCTAACTCCTACAAACTCACACCTTCCTCAAATCCCATTCCAAAATTCAGGAAAGCAAAAGTTTGTATCACCTTCTTAAAATTAAACAAGACAAAAAATTTACACCACTGTTCTAAACAATCCCCTGGTCATAATATCCCAATCCTATAAAATATCCTATCCTGGACATCTAATACAATAACCAATGAATCCATCGGCTCAAGTGATGTTAATATTAATTGACAAAACTTAAAATCTGTTTTCCCAGTGTACAATATGACTCTATTTGGATTGACACAACTCATTACAACACCTACTAGATATCTTAAAAATAATAGTCAAGGATCTATCCTTGACTGGAATTAGATCACTGACCCAAATAAGTATACTAAAGTGGGTATACTCCCAGACACTTTAAGTGACCACCTACCAGCATACACCCATAGAACAATTTTCTTGGTATATAAAGAACAATTCTATAAAATGTCCTATTAAACTTTAATCCATAGGTGTTCATTAACTTACTAAAATCCCTGAATTGGTCCATGATAAAAACTTTACCTCTAGATGATGAGTAAATCACTTTAATTCAACATTTCTACATACTTTTCATAGCATAACTCTTCTTCAGACAAGAAGGGTCAAATGCAGCCATACTCCTTGGTTATTAAAGCTCACTAAACATATAATGACAAATAGGGATCAAACATGGAGTGAGTGGCTAAGAAATAAAACCAAACCATATTCTCAAATCATCAGATAACTCCATAAACAGGTTAAGAACAAGTAATGAAGGACAAAAAAGTATATATATATATATATATATATATATATATATATATATATATATATATATATATATATAAAAAAAATTCTGGACTTCCATTTCTTCATTAATTAATCCTGGATCCAAATATGACCCCAGTCTATCCCCTGATAAATCCTCCTCCTAAAATTGCAAAAATAATATTTATTTTATTGAAGGCAAATCAAATCTTACCACTAACTCTTCCTTCCTGGCTTCATCTTGTTTACTACACTCTTCTAACCCTATTCCCAGCACACCCCCTTCACAGAGCACTACAAATAAGTCTCCACATACATCTCACTCTTAGGAATCCACACACACACTTAAACAAGAGTGTCTCCTACTTTCACACTACAACTTTTTCCCACTGACCTCATAAGAAAATTTCTACTTAGGATCACACAATGCTCTGAATCTGCAGATACCCTTCCCAATGAATATCTGAAATAACTGCATGTGCCATTGCCTATCCAATTAGCATTCTTGTCAATAGAGCCATCAGTGAATCTTCTGCCCCCCCAATGCAAAAAAGCCATTCATAATTCCTTTACATAAAAGGAGCAACTAACTACCCATTTCCCATCCAACTATCCCTTTCCCATCTTTCTCCCTTTTCTTTAAACTTTTAAAAAAATGTCCACAAACACAACTTCTTAATCATCTTCTCCACAGTCAACTACTAAGTTCCACTGACTTCAGGCCAGCTCACAGCACAACAATAACATTAATATCCTTTATGGATAGTGTTAGTAAAACAAGAGACTGGCAAATCTGTACCAGCACTGTTTTTCAATCTTTCCAAGGCTTTTGACAATGTTTCCCACCCCAAACTATTATAGCAGCTCTCTAGCCTTGGTCTTTCACCATCTTCTCTCCACTGGCTAACTAGCTACCTATCCAGTTGACAGTAATCTGTAAAATGGCAAGGCTCCTTCTCTACATACTTAGCTAACACATTTGAGGTTCCTCAGGGCCCCATTTTTGGTCTCTCTTTTTTAACGTTTTTGTAAATAACCTTCATAACTCTTTCTGTCAAAGCATCATAATTCAGTTTTCAGATGACTGTACTGCAATGTGCTCCTCCAACAATTTAGTACACCTTAAACAAATGACTTAGGAAGCTTTCACTTCCATCGAGACCTGGCTTAATAATGCACAACTGCTACTTAACCCCCCCATAAAAGAAGCTCCTAGTCTTCACTTCCAAATAATTTTTTTCAAGGCAACACCAAATTTAAGATTCTTTCCCAAAATAATACAGAAATTGAATTCGTTCCACAAACTAAATTATTAAGTATAACAATAGATGTAAATCTTAAACTTGATCTTCACATCCAAAACAATATTTAAAAAAACATCAGAAATGAGTGATGACTTACAGGCACAACTACTTTTTTAAAAAATATCCACCAAAAACAGTCTTTCCACACCCTGTTACTTTCACTTCTGTATGGTGCCCTATACTTACCAGCATGCATAGCCCACTAAAAACAAAGCTTCAATCATCCTACAAGAAAGGTATTAATTTTGCAGCTGGCTCAACCTATTTCACTCATCATTGCATGGCTCCTCACTCTCTTATATGGATTGAATTTCTACACCACTCAGCTACGTATAACTTATTATTGCCCATAACATCATACATAAACCTGCAGCCTGCCCTGCCCTTGTCCATATTCCACATCTACTTACTTGTTTAATTTCCACAAATCTTTTGGATTTCTAATACATGATGGGGATGGACCCCAGTCCTAAGTCAAAGTATGATTAAAGTTCATGAAATTAGTATTGTTTCAATCTTTAAAATCAGCCAGAAGTACTCTTTTCAGCACCTGCAAAGTTCCCAGTAATGATTCCTTCCGCAATTCATACAGAGTTACATGTACTGGTAACATACGATTGTAGATTTTTTTTAAAGACCCGTTGCTCCTTCTACTACTAGAAGTGTCTGTGTATCGTTTTTCCACATTTGCTGTTGTTTCTGCCTGCAAATCCTGACATTTTATGACTTTGTGTCTCTCTGTAAGCAAGACACTGCAGTCCCTGGTTGTAGCAATTTCAATGATCAATGCTACTTTTGTCTTCTTTTCATGGACCGCTATATCTGGTTTTCTCGCATCTATCATTTGAACTGTTGATAATGGTGATCCTACGTGACATATACTTCAGCATTTTCTTTGATGCTTTGTGGCTCATGTTTCCAGTGTTTTTCAGCTAGTTCAATATTATAATGCTTGCACAATCCCTAGCGCAACAATCTTGCACACATTATTATGCCTTTCAGTAAACAATCCTTCTGTCATTAGTATGTCACAACCAGCAACAAGGTGTGCAACTGTTTCCAATTCTATTTTACAAAACCTACATTTGTCTGTTTCTCCCACATGTTCAATGGACTTTGTAAACCAACGTATACATAGTCCAACATCTTGGGCCGCCAATATTAACCTTTCATCTTTTGGTTTGAATTTGCCTCTCCTTAACCATTCCTGCATTCCATCCTGATCATCATGAGGTTCTTTCAGAAGTTTTCTATACTTGCAACTATATTTATGCATTTTCCACATTTCTTGCTTTCTTATCTGATAGTTCACCTTATATTATTTCTTTTTTTTTTGGCACATTCAGTTGCTGGCTGATTTTTACCTACTTCTGGTTTGATTTCCATTCCTGCCTGATGCCACTATGCTTCTGCTAGACTAAGAAGGGAAGTCGTCTTGGATTTATTCTCCTCATGTTTCAAAACTCACTATGTCTGGGTCTTGTGAGGTCAGCAGATATATATGCAGTCCCACGATTGCACATGTAATCAATTTCAAGGAGGCCCATACCTCCTTCCAAATGGGTAATATATAATCTTGGTATGCAATGATTTTTATAAATTGATGCGCTTGAAGCATCCTTTTTGTTCTCCTGTCTAATCTATTCAGTAAATTTTGGGGCCAGTCACTCACTCCAAAACTGTAAGTTAGGACAGGAAGAGTAAATTGGTTTATAGCCTGACTTTTGTTCTTAGATGTCAGCACTGTTTTCAGGATTAATTTAAGTCTTCGAAAATAGTCCTTACTAAGTTTTATTCCCAATTTGTTCATGTTTTATTTTTGATCCTTCATCAATTCCCAAATATTTATACACTCTCTCTTGATAAAGTTATTTTATATTACATTCTTGTTTCAAACTGATGTTGTGTTGGTGCTGCAGCTTTTCTGCTTTAAAAGTTGTTTTTGCACATTTATCAAGACCAAATGATATCCTTATATCATCTGAAAAAGTTTTGACTACTTGCAATTGTGCTTTCAGTTGCTCATCTGATGAGCTATGCAGTTTTAAATCATTGACAAAGAGAAGATGAGAAGTCTTTACACTTTGCTGCTTTCTGGTGGCCAAATTATAGCCATGAAATAATCTGTTAATCAGAAAGCTTAATGGGCTAAGGGCAAGGCAAAAGAGCAGTGGTGACAGAGAGTCACCCTGGAATATCTCCCTTTGGATTTTTATCCCTGGAATAATAATTTATCCTTTATCATGCCTTAACTGCAAAGTGGTTTGCCACTGTTTCATGGCCACTGTGATGTACTTTATCAGTGTAGGGTGTATCTTATACATTTTAAGCACTCTTTTATCCATTAGTGTGGGCTACTGTCAAATACTTTTTTGTAGTCTAGCCGTGCCATACTTAGATTCTTCCCCTTTTTACAGTTCTCCACTATGACTTTAACAACAAATGATCCTTTGTTCAATATATCTTTTTTTATTACCCTTTTGTTCTATTGCCATAATTGAGTTTTCTTCTAAATGACTATAAGCTCTGTCGACATCAATTCAAGTGTATAGTTTATATGTGTTGGAAGGCAAGTTATTGGTTTATAATTTTTAGGGTAACTTACAGGTTCACTCTTAAGTAAGAGCATTGTTTTTATTGTTGTTAACCAGGTTGATGTCCGTTCAGGGTGCACATACAAATAGTTCTTACTCGTGGCTAAATCTTCAAGCAAAGATGTCAGTACTTTTAGCCAGAAGTTATGTATTGCATCTGGGGCTGGGGTTTTCCAATTAGAGTCTTTTCTTAACACTAAAGCCCCTCCAATCTGAGGACAAACAGTCCTCATCTTGCATAAACCAAAAAAAAAAAAAATCAGTTGGACAAAGCCTATACTCCTACACTTTGGCTAAAACTTGGACACTCCCTAGCAATCAGAGTAAAACATGACCTCATAAATTTTAGGTGCCTATTGCTTCATTGAAGAATTGATTCATCAAACTGCATTTTGGACAGCATTTTATCAAACATGCCATTTGTCAAACCATTCTGACTGAGATCACATTACAGTGGGGATTTGGAAATTTGCTATTTCCCCAGTGTAGTACAATCTCAGAGTTGGTATATATAGTTAGCATGGTGTGTCCCCCACAATAAAGAGGTTCGGTGAAGTGATTCTTCCATGAAGTAATATAGACCCATAAATTTCAAGCATAACTTAAATGATTTCTTATCTAAATCATAGACATGCTCCGGTACTAATTCCAGCTGATTTCTTTAGCTCATACCGCCCTCACACTACTCCTACCAGCTACCCCCCTCCCCCATTTTTGCTCTCTTAACTCTTTTACCCATCTCTCACTACATTTATTTTTACCAGAGTAACACCTACTAAGTCTTGTTATTTCTACTGAAATTTAAAACGCCTCTTTCTTATCCTATTGCTGCCTAATATATAACCTCCTATTTACCTCCTGTCTCTCTGACTTATGTTCAAATATTGGCCAAGTCTTACCCTGTAGTGTTTATTTTATTTTTATTAATTACTAAAAGGACCAAATCACTCAAGTGCGAATAGTGTTCAGTCTCACAGATCATCTCCCAGTGGCAGTGGGTGCACACCAGGGTTCACCTCTGATCCCACTGCTATTCATACTGGTGACGGACTACATTAGCAAACAGGACATTGAAGCAAAAACTATGCTGGAAGGTAAAACGTAGTACACTGAATAGTTATACAGATTCTCATCCATACATTTACTTTGTCTGAAACATGGAGTGTACTGTGCTTCACTTACAAAAAAATCGTTAAATGTTAAAAGCATGGTTGAGAGGGTTAAGCACTTTAATCCAGGTAGCATTTCTACATTTGGTACTTTCAAATGTGGAAGATGCAGATATTGCAGATACATTAGTAACTGATCAAATGTTGTTGCACATGGAGAGAACAAAACCATCATGGCAAGAGACAGATATGACTGCAATTCATTTGACATTGTTGCATAACCAATTGTGAAACTTGTACTTGTTTTTGTATTAGGAAAAAAGTGAGAACGTTTTCCAAATGGATATATGAACTATGGAGATTAGAAAGAAAGACAATAACAATGCATTAGCTAAGCACTCCCAGTTATGTGCTGAGTTTAGGAAGTTTCATTTTATTTTTGTTTTAGACAAAGTAAATACATAAGGCTTTATTGGAAATTATCATGCTTGAATGCCGTGAGGCAGAATGGCAGATTAGACTTGCAACGTTCAAGAAACCAGGTCTCAATGAACAGATAAACCTTAAGTATTTTATTTTAGCACAAAAATTATAACGGGACTGGTTCATTGAGTTTATCTATTTCTAGTGGATCTCACTTTCTAAGTGACTATATTTATTTTTAATGTTTCATTTAAGTCAAACTGAAGTTTTTAATGGTTTCAGAAATGTAATTTTAGAAGTGTGCATTTACAGCTTTAAATACAAGTCTTAACTTGATCCTTTATTACGATTCACTGTACACATTATGTGATATTTGGCGGAGCTTTTAAATTACTTGCAGTGCATTTTATTTTATTTTCTGATGAAGTTCTATAAAACTAATAAATAATGATAGTGCTTAATATTGCATCTCTACCTTTTCTTTCGCAGCCATTCAAAAAGCCTTGGGAGTCTTTAAGTTCTTTTGTTTAAGCTGTTTGAATTTTATAAATTTAGTATTAAGTAATATATGATAAAGTAGATAGAGAGAAAGTATTGGATTGAATAGCATTGCTGAGAATGAAGGAGAAATTATTTGGAGATGAGAGGGAGACAGAGAAAAATGGAGTGAGTATATTTGTAATTGTAAATTAATTGTAATTGTCTGAAGGAGAGTGGAGACAGTAAAGTGGTGGCAGGGGAAAGTGTAGTTAGGCAGCATAGGATGGTGGTTTGTAGAATGACATTGGTGATCAAGAAGAGGAGGATGAGTGTGAGGGCAGCACCAAGAATCAAATGGTGGAAATTGAAAAAGGTTAATTGTGAGGTGATGTTCAGGGAAGAGTTAAGACAGGCACTGGGTGGCAGTGAAGAGTTACTGAATAGCTGGGTCACTACAGCAGAGCTAGTAAGAGAGATGGCTAGAAAGGTGCTTGGTGTGACATCTGGAAAGAGGACAAGGAGACCCATTGGTGGAATGAAGAAGTAAAGGAGAGTATACAGAGAACGAGGTTGGCAAAGAAGAAGTGGGATTGTCAAAGAGATGAAGAAAGTAGACAAGAGTATAAGGAGAGTGTGTTGAGCAGATGGAAAGAGTACTTTGAGGGGTTGATGAATGAAGAGAATAAGAGGGAGAGAAGTTTGGATGATGTGCGGATAGTGAATAATGACGTGCAGTGGATTAGCAAGGAGGAAGTAAGGACAGCTATGAAGAGGATGAAGAATGGAAAGGCTGTTGGTCCAGATGACATACCTGTGGAAGCATGGAGGTGTTTAGGTGAAATGTCTGTGGAGTTTTTAACTAGATTGTTTAATGAAATCTTGGAAAGTGAGAGGATGCCTGAGGAATGGAGGAAAAAGTGTTTTGGTACCGATTTTTAAGAATAAGGGTGATGTGCAGAGCTGTAGTAACTACAGAGGGATTAAACTGATCAGTCACAGCATGAAGTTATGGGAAAGAGTAGTGGAAGCTAGGTTAAGAAGGGAGGTGATGATTAGTGATCAGCAGTATGGTTTCATGCCAGGAAAGGGCTCTTCAGATGCAATGTTTGCTCTGAGAGTGTTGATGGAGAAGTACAGAAAAGGTCAGAAGGACTTGCATTGTGTCTTTGTGGCTTTAGAGAAAGCATATGACAGGGTGCCTAGAGAGGAGGTGTGGTATTGTATGAGGAAGTCAGGAGGGTCAGAGAAGTATGTAAGAGTGGTACAGGATATGTACGAGGGTAGTGTGACAGAGGTGAGGTCTGCGGTGGGAGTGACGGATGCGTTTAAGGTGGAGGTGGGATTACATCAAGGATCAGCTCTGAGCCCTTTCATATTTGCAATGGTGATGGACAGGTTGACAGACGCGATTAGACAGGAGTCCCTGTGGACTATGATGTTTGCAAATGACATTGTGATCTGTAGTGAGAGTAGGGAACAGGTGGAGGAGACCTTGGAGAGGTGGAGATATGCTCTAGAGAGAAGAGGAATAAAGGTCAGCAGGACTAAGACAGAATATATGTGTGTGAATGAGAGGGAGGATAGAGGAATCGTGAGGATGCAGGGAGTAGAGGTGGTGAAGGTGGATGAGTTTAAGTACTTGGGATCAACAGTTCAGAGTAACGGTGAGTGTGGAAGAGAGGTGAAGAAGAGACTACAGGCAGGATGGAGTGGGTGGAGAAGAGTGTCAGGAGTGATTTGTGACAGACAAGTACCAGTAAGAGTGAAAGGGAAGGTCTACAAGAGGGTAGTGAGACCAGCTATGTTATATGGGTTGGAGACAGTGGCATTGACAAAAAGGCAGGAGTCAGAGCTTGACGTGGCAGAGCTGAAGATGTTAAGATTTGCACTGGGTGTGACGAGGATGGACAGGATTAGGAATAAGTATATTAGAGGGTCAGCCCAGGTTGGAAGGTTTGGAGACAAAGCCAGAGGCAAGATTACATTGGTTTGGACATGTGCTGAGGAGGGATGCAGAGTATATTGGGAAAAAGATGCTAAGGTTGATGCTGCCAGGTAACATGAAAAGATGGAGGCCTAAGATAATGTTTATGGATGTGGTGAGAGAGGACATGCAGGTGGTTGGTGTGACAGAGCAAGATGCAGAGGACAGGAAGAAATGGAAACAGTTGATCTGCTGTGGCGACCCCTAACGGGAGCAGCTGAAAGAAGAAGAAGAAGATATTTGTAATTGTAAAGTTATTTTTAAGTGGTTTTGGTATACATATAGACATATAGATGTGTGTCTTTATGTCTGTGATCTGGTTTTGTGTGCATAAATATATTTACATGTATATACTGTCTATATATATATATATATATATATATATATATATATATATATATATATATATATATATATATATAAATATGGGTCTACAATGAATCTGCACGCACACACACACACATATTTATTTTTTTTTTGTCCTGGGTATGGCTAATTTTTAATAATAATGTACTCTCCCACAAAAATATTATGCTGTTTGGGGAGCAAAGGAGAAAAGTTAGGTGCTCTTTTGTTATCTTATACATATATAATTAAACAGAAGGACCAGGGCCGGTAGTACCAAGGTAAGTAAATACTGCAAAGTCCTGTGAGTTTGCATTTGTGTGTGTATGTGTGTTTGTGTGTGTGTGTGTGTGTGTGTGTGTGTGTGTGTGTGTGTGTGTGTGTGTGTGTGTGCGCGTGTGTGAGAGCATGTGCATATGCAAATTTGAAGGTGCCTGTGTGACTGGATACTTTGAAAAGTAGGGTAAACACTACTTCATTCTGCATGCACTAGTGTTTCAGTCACAGACATGATAAAGAACCTCTACTCCGCTACTGGGCACTGCAGCATTAGCCATATAGCTGTGGAAGTTAAAGTTTTCTGAACACCTGCATGTGTGAGTGTTTATGTATATGTGTGTGTGTGTGTGTGTGTGTGTGTGTGTGTGTGTGTGTGTGTGTGTGTGTGTGTGTATGTCTTTGTATGTATGTATGTGTGTGTGTGTGTGTGTGTGTGTGTGTGTGTGTGTGTGTGTGTGTGTGTGTATGTGTCATTTTGTGTGTGTGTGTGTGTGTGTGTGTGTGTGTGTGTGTGTGTGTGTGTGTGTGTGTGTGTGTGTGCATATGCATGTGGGCGTTTGTGCGTGTGTGCATGTGTGCGTTTGTGTGTGAGTGAGTGTGTGTGTGTCTGTGTACACGTGTGTGTGTGTGTGTGTGTGTGTATATATGTGTCTTTATGTGTGTGTGTGTGTGTGTGTGTGTGTGTGTGTGTGTGTGTGTGTGTGTGTGTGTGTGTGTGTGTATGTGTCTTTATGTGTGCGTGCATGTGTGTGTGTGTGTGTGTGTATGTGTGTTTGTGTGTGCATGTGCCTGTGTGTATGAGCTAGTTTAAATCTTTAGAAGACCAGGGTATGGCATGCCACACAATGAAATGATTTCCATGTTTGTTATATTATAGTCAGTCCCCCGGATTCATGAAGCTCGGCGCAAGGCTGGTGTAAGGCCTGTGCTGGCCGTGCGGCATATATATGGTGTAGTAGCACCATATGCATATTAATGAAGGTGCGCTGCCACCACATCCACGTGCATAGGACACGTGCGCGAGTGCATGGGGTGTTACTAAGCTGTGCCCGGAGGTGTGTCAATGTCGGCTGTCGATGAGCAACCTAAACTGCTGAATATTATAGTCTGCCTGCAATAGTAATCGCACCTATCAGTGCCCGTGGATAATGAAACGTATGCAAAGCATGCAAGACAGGTCCCGGCCACACAAAATGGAGAACCAAACAGAAATGCACGCAACACAATATGAGTTTCCGTCCATGGAACAAATGATATTTAAAATCGTGTGTCCGTAATGTACTGCACTGTAAGCAGTTATACCCAGTGAAAGTGAAGCGCATCATGTCATCGCACCGACAATACACATGTCTAGCCCCATGGGCAGGGTCACCAGCAGTCCCACAGTGGTAGTGATAGTACACAGCTGGGCAGTTGTGGCTATATAACAACCGTAAAGAAACCTGACAGTCCAAATTGTATACCAAACACACACAAACATATGTATATTAAAATGTGCTATACAAATGAACAGGAACGTAACCGGCACATACACATAGGATGCTATATGCGGAACCGGGATATCCAAAAGCAGAACCCATGCATGCAAATGCAATACGCAACAACCCCTGTATAGCACATAACCCGCACCCATGTCCGAATGTCCACCAAATCCAGCTACCAGCCTTGCACAGCCGTACACCTACACATAGCGAGTATTCCCCATATGTAGTAGGAAGTATCATCCTAGGCAGTGTCAGGATTGCAAATATGTATCCCACATTTGTAAACATCCCATCACAGTTACGTAAATCCAAATGCCCGCGCGTTCATGTTTTGGCAAAATGTGTGTACATCCCGCGTGGGATAAGTAACCTGTTGAAACCTCAGAGTTGTTTACACGCCACAGTGTCTAGTACTGTACACATCTGGACAAAACATGTATGTGTAGTCACAGTACTGTTCAGTTTCTAGACAGACATGCAAAACATACTACGCAGGATGGAACAGCTGTCCACCATGCAGGTCTCCCCACTAGGGTTGCCACCTGTTCAGATGCCCAAGGTGGGACATCCGTTGTAGAAATGTGAGAATTTGTAGGATGAAACATACCCCCGGCCAGTGCAAAGGACAGAATTACACTTGTATGCCAAGATAAAAGCTTATTTCATAGCATTTGAATAGCTTATGCTATCCCAAATAATAGTTATGTGTTCCAGATGCAAAATACCTGTATCATGCAACTAGTAAAGAAAATAAGAAATATACTTTAGTCTTAAAATCACAGGACATGTGCCATGTCTTAGGATACATCGCAGGACACAACTGTCCAAAGTGGGACTTCCCCTCGTAAAGAGGAACAGGTGGTAACCCTACTCCCCACTGAATTATCGACAGTATATATTCAACTCAATCACATACCGACACCACCTTCCAACCTATTACAGCAACAAAATCTGGACGAAGCCTAAAAGGATGGGTGGACAAATAGGGACAGATGTAATTACTGCTCTCAAAAAATTCGAAAGTTCACAGAATAATAGTATGTACATTAGCATGAAATGTTGTGAAGGATGTGGGGTAGTCCCCGAGTATTACAGAGGTCCGTACATTTATACTGTAACAAACCTTCACATATGTTGACTGTACTACTGCATACCTGTAGTTAATTCATAGTTAAGTCATGTGCAAAATAATAATCCTCATATAAATGAATACAGGAAATAGTCAAATGTGAATGGGAACACCACTCACCGTGGATTAAGTATTGTAACCACCCCCACCCATATTATGTATTGCCAACATTATAAGCTGCTGACAGGTGCCCAAACACCTGTGTCTGTAAACACAGATAAAATGTTTAAAATGGACAAACCCTGTCCATGTGCTTTGTCTGACATTTGAACACGGTCAGGGCAGTTCCGTTCACCAGGCGGACAAGCCTAAACCCAGATCACCACATGAACACCCTGACAATTAAAGACCTGTATGTGTCAGGACTATAAGCCTTGGGGTTCTGAATATCCCTGCAGTGATTAAATATGCAGCTTGGGTCCAGAGCAGTAGGGAATAGGGAATGTGTAACATATAGTACCACATTTTTCCCAGCAGGAGAATGGATGCCTGTGTCGTAAGTGAAGCGGTGAGTCATATGTTAATGTAGCTATGTACTATAGGTATGCATATAAATGAGTCAGAACACCAAAAGTATAGTGGTGACAGCATCCGGCCAACGTGAATGCAGTCCCGGTTCAACTACGACTACAGCACATATAATGTGAAAGTGTAATGAATGCATCTGTGCAGTACAGACATTTAAATATGTAAAGGTGAACGTGTGTTTCGCATACGTCCGTTAACCGGATTACAGATAATTTACTGGTACTGTCCCAAGTAATAAAGCCCACGTAAGCACAAAGACTTAGTAAACATATGTAACCCACAATAAGGATATGCATGTGTGCCTGCGCGTAACCCACAATAAGGAAATGCAAGTGCGCCTGTGCGTGTGTGATCCGCACACAGCATAGTAAATGAATGCTGTTTCCCCCACGTTAGATATACATGGCTCAAACCTGTTAACCCCGTAAAGTATGAAACCGGACAAAGGCATGCAAACTACTGGTACAAATAGGGACAAACCCCAGATATGTGCCAGAACAAACATAGAAAGTGGATAGAATAATGGGTGTGTCAGTAGCATGGATTCTCTGAAGGGTATGCATTCGTAACCTGAACTGCTTGCCAGTATTTCCCACTGTAAGTCTCAAATGAAATGCCACTACATTGCCAGATAGACACAGGTTTATGTAAAACACACCGAAGATAAAGAATCAACCAGCTGTACACTCTGCAACAATCTGTACAGTGGAAAGGTATGGTATGGATATAGATATATGTGTATACACATAATCCACAGACGTAAACCAAGGCAAGTTATGAAATGAGGATTGTACATGTATATATGTATACACAACAAACATATGTCCCGTAGATATGACATATGTACATAAATAGGCCACGCTATAGCTAATATGGGTAGACAAACAGACATGCACGAAAGGTGAATAAACCACTGCCTTCCAAACCATTGGCCAGAAAGTGACAGTCCAGCAAGTTCTACACTTTAAACATGCATATAGGTGTCCATTGCAGGACCCCAAAAATTGATCCATACGTAGTGTCAACCGACATTGACGCAAAATAAGTGACATCAGCAAATATGATACAGCTGTACATGCAACAGTAGCAGGTGCAAGGGTGATGACACATGTGTCTATAGAATGTATGATGTACGAACTGATATCCGGAGAGTGGGGAGTGCATATAAGTGTCTCCACACTTCAGTACCGCTCACATTAAACATGTGTAATGGGTACTGTAGAGGGTTGCCAGGTATGGGAATCATGGGTATGCAGAAATGGGCCTAGGTGTTGTTTGGCAGAGATTTCGTAGGCCCGCCCCGTGGGAGTGATGTGGGTATAGCACACGCCTATATTCTCAATAATGGGGCAAACCATCCACTGGATATTGCGTAAACCATTTTGGGAATATGTAGGGCCCTATATCAGTGTCATGTAGGTGATTATCATGGATGGACATGCGTACGACCAAGATGGTAACCATAACTGGCAAACTGTCAGAATAAGGCAGCTGCACTAAGGCATAGTACATGAAATACAAATAGGGACTATATTAGATATACCCCAGACAAAGTCAGAATGTTGTGAGAATACTGGCGTAGCCAGGAATACGAATGTTATGAGTGTTACTAATCATGTAATAGAAATGTCATTCACTATTATCTAACCGCACAGTTCATAATGCCTTGCCAGCAATTTACCAGAAAGGCACATTACTATGACAAATGTAACAAGGGCAAAGGTCAAACTTCAGGGCGTTTACCCATAATGTGTACAGGTTAGGGGTATGAAGGTAACCTGTCCAAAATACATGTACAGAACCAGTGATACTAGGTGGACAGGTGAGAAGAAAGACATCAGGACAAATGAGAAAACATGTACAAGTCATACGCATGTACTCCGACAAATGTGAATGACAACGTATGCCCTGTGAATGTCAATGTGGAAGGTTAATAGACACAAAAGTAATGTGTCCCTCAGGGTGTCATGCAGTGTCACCGTAACAATGTCCAGTCCCCCATACTCGTACGTGAGCTCTGCCACTGACGGAAAGCGCAAATACCAGCGCACACATACGGTACATGATAGACTAATTAGTGTGGATAAGCAGCTGTTGGCCTGTGTGAGGAATACAACTCTCTGGGTGGGTGTGTCCTGCAATATAAATGTAATGGCATGTGGCCTGTGATGCCGCCATACAGTGTGTGTATTGGTGTCAGAAAGTTGATATCTTATATCAGACACATACTCCGCAACTGTACAGATTTACGCAGAATGTGCAGAGTTCTGCCTCATATGTTTGGTGTGTTCCACGTAACATCAGTACCATTCTGGCACATTCCTGATAACTGAAGTCATGAAATAATGACAAACATGTGTGTTTAAGACACCAAATCCGTCAGAAAAGCCATACTAATGCAAAACCTATTATTGTGTCAACTGTCTACGTTTGTAAGAGCAATATGTCAATACTGCCCCATGTGTCCCACTAGCAGATAAGGCCTTGTCCAGACGTTTGCTCTAGGAGGTGGAGTAGTATGATCAGAAACAGATACATGTGTGAGGAAACAGCATTACCGACTGCAAGATAATGCAGAAGGTATGAAATGCGCTGCAGTAGGACGTTCAGTACTATCCGCAGGTATGTGCTGACATGTCAAATGACACAGCAGTCTACATGAAGTACCTATAGGGCTGTCACCTTTACAAATGATGATAGTGGGACATACCCACAGCCATGCACACAGCACAAATAGACATACACACAGCAAAACTAGGCCATGATACATGAAGCCTCTGGCGTGTACGAGTACAGTGAGAGTACAGCAAGGATAGATGTCTGCCAAGATATACAGCAAACGCCTGTAAGGGCGTGTAACACCGCCCGTAACACGGACATTGCATGGACAATGTTGGGATTTGCAACATACCCCATTGGTATGTGAAAGCTATGCAAATATGCGATACATGAAACAGTCAGCTGTCCATGCAAGAGCAGAGTTATGGGCAGAAAATACATTATTTTATATATATATATATATATATATATATATATATATATATATATATAGAGAGAGAGAGAGAGAGATACAGACATGCACACACAGACACACACACACGTGGCAGGGTTGTGAGCAGAACACAAACGTAATGACTGTACCACACAACAGCATTACGCAGTGACAGAACGTGCAACCGTGAGTAGTGGATCACGGAAATCACACAGGCATACGTCTAGCCTGTAGACAGCGGCATCAAAGGCAAAGACGCCGCACAGATGTTATGGTGAGTGAATACTGTAAAAGCAATGTACTGCTGTCATGCAGCTGGAAACACACACACACTGGGCAGGGCTGGTAATCGAACTTACACATTACTACCCTATCACACTACAGCATGATGCATTTACAGAACGCGCTATCGAGATTACTAAACACAGCAGACCCACAGGCATTCTACTAGGTGCGTGTCAACATCCGCAAAGGCAAAGACGTCAGCAGGATATATCTGTGGTGTGAAGCGTCTAAAAGCATAACCTGAGTCCCCAAGCGGACGGGAGCATGCACACACACACACACACACACACACACACACACACACACACACACACACACACACACACACACACACACACACACACTTGGCAGGCCTGGGAATCAAACTTACACCTAACTACCCTATCACACTACAGCATAACGCATTGACAGAACGTGCTACCGAGATTACTAAACACAGCAGGCCCACAGGCATTCTACTAGGTGCGTGTCAACATCCGCAAAGATAAAGACGTCAGCAGGATATATCTGTGGTGCGAAGCATCTAAAAGCACAACCTGTGTCCCCAGGTGGATGGGAGCATGCACACACACATACACACACACAATTGGCAGGCCTGGGAATCGAACTTACACGTAACTACCCTATCACACTACATCATGACGCATTTACAGAACGCGCTACCAGGATTACTGAACACAGCACTCCCAGAGGCATACTTCTAGGTGGGTGACATCATCCGCAAAGGCAAAGACGCCGATAGGGAATGTATGTGTTGTGAGGCATCTAAAAGCAATACTGTGTCCCCAGGCAGCTGGAAACACACACACACACACACACACACACACACACACACACACACACACACAATTGACAGGGCCGGGAGTTGAACATACACCTAACAACCTTAACACACTACAGCATTACGCATTTACAGAACACACTACCAAGATTACTGAACACAGCACTCCCAGAGGCATACGTCTAGGTGGGTGACATCATCCGCAAAGGCAAAGATGCCGATAGGGAATGTATGTGTTGTGAGGCATCTAAAAGCATTACTGTGTCCCCAGGCAGCTGGAAACACACACACACACTTGGCAGGGCCGGGAGTTGAACATACACCTAACTACCTTATCACACTACAGCATTACGCATTTACAGAGCGCGCTACCGAGATTACTGAACACAGCACTCCCAGAGGCATACTTCTAGGTGGGTGACATCATCCGCAAAGGCAAAGACGCCGATAGGGAATGTATGTGTTGTGAGGCATATAAAAGCATTACTGTGTCCCCAGGCAGCTGGAAACACACACACACACACACACACACACACACACACACACACACACACACACTTGACAGGGACGGGAGTTGAACATACACCTAACTACCTTATCACACTACAGCATTACGCATTTACAGAATGCACTACTGAGATTAATGAACACAGCACTCCCAGAGGCATACTTCTAGGTGGGTGACATCATCCGCAAAGGCAAAGACGCCAATAGGGAATGTATGTGTTGTGAGGCATCTAAAAGCATTACTGTGTCCCCAGGCAGCTGGAAACACACACACTTGGCAGGGCTGGGAGTTGAACATACACCTAGCTACCTTATCACACTACAGCATTACACATTTACAGAATGCGCTACCGAGATTACTGAACACAGCACTCCCAGAGGCATACTTCTTGGTGGGTGACATCATCCGCAAAGGCAAAGATGCCGATAGGGAATGTTTAGAGAGTGAGCAGTCTGAAAGCATATTACTGTCCCAAGGTAGACGTAGACAAACACGGCAGTGCTGTCATCGGGCCAACTAAATATCTACGGAGCACTACAACACTAAATAGATACGGGATGCGCCACAGACAGTACACCCTTCGAGACAGCAACCAGTGTGTTCAATGTAGGCATCCATCGTGACATTGAAAATGGACATCTGTTGCCTGGATGACCACCATGGCTATACAGGATGTCAATGGCCATGTCCACACGCTTAGTATCACACGTCTGTTTGGAATGTACTGTGTGTCCATCTACACAACAGCGTACTGGGCATGCTCACACACTTAGCAGTTGCAAAGGGCCATCCTGCATGCACACGGAGTCTAATCATGGAAGGGCGCAGTGTGGAATGTACCGTGTGTCCATCTACACAACTGCGTACATGGACTGTACTGTGTGTCCATCCACACAACAGCATAATGGGCATGCTCACACACTTAGCTGTTGCAAAAGGCCATCTTGCATGCAGATGGAGTGTAAACACGGAAGGTCTCAGATTGGACTGTACCGTGTGTCCATCTACACAACTGTGTACATGGACTGTACTGTGTGTCCATCTAGCTGTTGCAAAGGCCTGTCGTGCATGCAGATGCAGTGTACACACAGAAAGGCACAGTACAGAAGGGCACAGGAAGGTATAACTGTCCTCACGCACAGGGCGGTCACACATGCAGTGAGCTGTACACACACAGCTGCCATCACAGCTGTCACAGGTGCAGGCCACAGACATACACACTGCAGTGTACACTGTAGCTGTCAAGTCAACACCATGTCACCGGTGCAGCACTACACAGCCTTACAGTACCACAACACCATGTGACACATGACCATTGGGCTGTACAGAGGTGTACACCAGCTGTGCAGAGTACACATGTACCAACAGGGATCCAACAGGTGTTATGCATTGCAATGATACTAGTATACATGCACAGGTCGGCTCAAGACATACCACGGCCCTTACACAGCTGTGACACCTGACTGTTGCTGTACACCAATGAACACACATCTGGATATGTCATACATGTGATTGTGTGGATGTGTGCATGGAGTGCACACACAACACATACATACATAGCCTGTGATGTACCTCGTGCATAACAGTGGCCTAATCAATGCTACACACGCGAATGGAAGGTGGGCCCATGTCTGTTGAATGCTCACACTACAGGGGGTAGCAATGCTGACCAGGACACATACCCTTGTACTGGTTGCCTGTGACACTCGTGATATCATACCACAGTTCATGTGTTATGTATGTCAACACACGTCCAACAATAGCAATGCATACAAACATGGCAACAGGAGACACATGTGACATCTGTACTGTGCATGCAGCAACCATGCATGTGCAGTGGCCAATGTCCGTAACATAGTTGCACCTACCTACGACATGCAGTCGCAATGCAGACCCATCATTGACACCTGTATAAGGTGACATACAAACAGCACATATGGAGGGATGTGTGTACATAACGTGGTGTACCACCTGTGTAGATGTATGTGTGCAGGGGGTGGCTCACAGTTGTGTCACACACCATCCTATCATGCCATGCACAAACAGTACGCTATGTCGCTGTTACGTGACGGTGCTGACATAATGCATACACAGCGGTCAGGTGTTACCAACTATATGTCACATGGCACCTGTAACACCTACAACCTCCCGTGTGCATATAGCAGCACATTTGCCAGATATAGCATTGGTACACATAATGCAATCAATACCGTTGCATGTCTATCAAACGTGTCATCATATGGCAGGTGTATCATTCCCAGTACTGCCATGTGTGTCTGAATGTGTGACCAGAGATGCCACATATCGCAGGGAATATGTCCCAGTTGTTACACATCCTTGTACACCATTGTAGAGATCTGTACATACGTCAGTGTGGGAAGCAT
>NC_056731.1:1986147391-1986165003 GCF_019279795.1 Protopterus annectens | reverse complement strand
GTATGCTCAGCAAGACATCACTACATAAATACCTTTCCCCACTTTATGCATTGCGGACACGTTTAATTAATGCAAACCAGGCTATATATACAGTAAAACTAATTAATACAGATCATGCTATACATAACCTTACATATCGGGCATTCTACATACCTTGTTGTCGTTACGGCATTTCGTTTCTATCTCTCTCACAGTGTTTCATCTGGTATTCGGTATGAGCATACGGTTTGAATGTCTGGCAAGTCATCCTTATATACGTCGATACCTGTAACATGTGGATTCATCCCGCCAATTGGTGTTCCTGAGTGACTAATTACTTGCATATCAGCTGTGCAGCTACTCCATTCGCCAATTACGTGGTGACAGTGGGGTATAATTGGATTCTCCACTTGGGCGTTGCCTATTTGCCCTACCTTCGGGGAGACGGTCTGTATTGTGTTTTGTTATGTGTAACTGCAACTGCTATGCATGGAGACAAGTATAGTTTGGATTCATGTCCCCCGTGGATTGTGTGTGACAGGTAGAGTATTTGGTTCAACATGTGGGTGTACCTGTCATCCCAACGTCTGATAACGGAGTATTGCAAACAAAACCTGTAACATGGCTGTTTGTTCCATTATACAACGCCTGCAATTTTGCATGACGCCTTTAATTGTGTCTCTCACACGGTATGTTGAGGGTTCTGCAGATGTAATTGACTGACTGGATGTTTGTGCTGCTATTACAGTCTGTATTGCTTTAGTTTCTAGTGTGGGGGATGTCGGTGGGTGTACATAGCATATACAGGTTTGTGGGCCTTGCATTTCTACATAATCCGTATATATGTGTGTGGGCTCCATCCCTAATTAGAGAGCTAACAGTTAGTAGACTTATGTTACGGGATTGTACGTTGGGCCGTTGTTAATTGGTTTCTATATCGTCTGCAGTTGAGCTTGCTACTTGTATACCTCCGTAATTGCAGCGATATATAAAGGGATATGTGTAAGTGACAGCTATCCCTTGTATTTCTGTCCCAGATATTTGCAGTCATTGTGGTTGTGTTGTTAACAGAGCCTGTTTGCCATGGGTTGCCACCTTTACATATGGTCATTGTTGGACACTTGCGGGACACACAGCGGTGTTTACAGGCCAACACATAGCCACGGTCAGTACACAGGTTAGCACATACTTTTATCCTCACTACATACCTATTGTTGTGTGACTTTGGCTACTTATCATATTGCATGTAACATTTACGTTTCTTACATACAGGCATAACTATTAAATACGACTGTTACATTATATATGGGACATATTTATGTCCTACCACCTCGGACATTTGCCCTTTGTACTGTTTTATGTCAGGACACACCTGCCCAGGGTGGGGCTGTCCCTCCTTCTGTGAGACAGGTAGTAACCGTATGCCTACGGCTAGCTATACCCACACCTACCGTACTGATCTGCCTCTGACTTGGCACTAACAAACACATGTTGCGGACACACACACACATTACAGTCAAACAGAGATGCACACGGCACCCTCAACGCACACTTACACAGACTACGTCACTCACAGACACAGTTGAATACAGTACCTACGTGGACCGCGACACCAGCAGCGGTGACTAACTGTCCCTTCATATCATCATACTATTACTCGTGGATGTACTGTTCCGGTACTGTGTTCTATCAGTCTTACAGCCTCGTGGTTAGGCATGTCGGTATGTTACACATTCCATGGTTGGGGGTATCCTATTTATTTGTACCTCCAAGGTGTTATGAATGTCATTGAACTATCTATTATATTTGCAGATATCGCTGAATCCATCTATATCACCATATATCCCTCTATTGCCCTTTCTATCTGTATTATATATATGCATATGTGTACATATATATATATATATATATATATATATATATATATATATATATATATATATATATATATATATATATATCTGGCGGGGAACGTGACAGGCACACAGCACCACCATACCACCATATGCTGTAAGGCTCATGTACTGTTCAGGTGTTGGCATTCCGTGCTCCACTGGCTGTTGTGTTTACAATGTTTGAGGGCTGCCTATGTAGGAGTCACACATTGGGCCACCTATACATTACAATTTACAGGTGGTCATGTTTGTGTGCCATCCATTTTACTGTGTGTGCAGGTGGAGAGGTGTCAGTCCGTAGGGGCCTACACTGTCAGAGTATGTGCTAAACGTTCCCTCTTTGCCAAGGCGTAGGCATATTGGGCATGCCTCCATCTGCCTACTGGGGCTGGCACAGTGTGTTCATGGTCTGAATCCCTCTGTGCCTGTAATGGCCTTGGCAGTGCGGTGGGCTATGAGGGCCTTCACCATTTTGTCCCTGCTGCAGCTGCTTCCGCAGGATCATATTATGTAGCATGGCACATACTATGATGATGTGGGCACACATGCCTGGAGAGTACTGCAAGGCTCCACCAGATGTATCCAAGCACAGGAACCATGATTTCAGCATCCCGAACACACGCTCTATGATGATTCTGGTTTGTGCGTGTGCCTCATTATGGCGTTCTTGCATGGGTGTGTGTGCATTTCTGATGGGAGTCATCATCCACGGCTCCAGTGCATAGCCAGCATCCCCCACGAGATGGCCATGTGGGATGTCCCCCCTGACAAATACCTGATACAGCTGTGAGGCATGCCAGATATGGGAGTCATGGTAGCTTCCAGGGCTGCCAGCACACACATCCATGATAATGCCCTGGGCATTGCACACGACCTGGCAGTTGATGGAGTGGAATCCCTTGCGGTTTATGTAGCGCCTACCCTGCTCACCGGGTGGTGACTTGATTTGTATGTGCGTGCAGTCTATCGCACCCAGTACCTCCAGGTATTGTGCCACACTGTGGAATTGGCGCATATAGCTGGCCAACTCCTCCTGAGTTCTGAGGAAGTATATCTGCTCACTGGCATGTGGTAACATGGCATCCAGGAACTGGTGTAGTACCCTGGATGCTGATGCCTGTGAGATACCCATTATATCTCCAGTTGGCCTTTGATAGGTACCTGTGGCCAGTATTCGCAGGCTTAAACATACCTTCGTGTCGACTGGGATGGGTTCCCCTCTGTTGTTTCTGGTTCTCAGGCGTGGCCGGCACAGCTCCACTATTTGCTGTAAGATGTCCCTGTCCACCCTGCAACGCTCTACTATCTCCAGGTCATGTAGCCCCTGGTAGGTTACCCTTGGTCTGAACACTCTCCTTCTCCTCCGAGGCCTGCGGTGGTTGTCGGCATCATCCTCCACAACACCGTCAGTCTCTAACACATGCTGATGAATCACAGCTATGGCAGCTCCCAACATGTACATTTTAAAAGTTCCCCGTGTGTTTACACCTATGGTGCGGTGTTTGGGAATACACAGGTGTGTGTTGGGTGCTTTCACACTTTATACTATTGTGCTGTGAACACCGATGATGTCATAGGGTTGTATGTATGATCGTAGCTACAGGTTATCTTATGTGTTTTACTCCAGAACTACTATTGTGGTGCCTTTGGTGTTGAATTACATTTGCCTGCCGTGGATTACCTCTTGACCTTCCCTTTACATTTCTGCACGTTGCACCTACCATTTTCTGGCGTGCATCCTGCAGCCCACTTTCATTTGTACTTTCCTGGACCTGGCGTATCTTGCGTTATGTGTGCTACTGCCGGTCTGCTGTTGGTTTGCTTTGCTCTGCTGTGTCAGGTCTCCTATCTTTGCAATCCAATACCTCCCCTCCTTTCTTTGCATTCCAATGCCTCCCCTATCCTGTTTTGCAGGTTTCTGCAAGCAGACTTGTCAGCTGCCATCGATTGGCCTTCGTGGGTTGATTGCTGTTGATTGCTCATTAGTACTCCAATTACCCTACCTCCGCATTTCCTTCTTTTCTTCCCCTGACCTTCCTGTTTCTGCTATTGTTTGCGGCGCGTGCGTCCGATTACTGGGTTTCGGGACCCGTTTTCATCCTCGTACACATGCGCTTTTGGGCACCATGTGTGCTCTCAGCTAAACGATTCCTCCCCACCCCTGTCCTGCAGCTTTGCTTAGCAACGGACAGTCCAGATTTGCATTGCTCCAATGTGCTTACTGCTACAGTGGCACACCCTTCTGCTGATGTCATGTATCTCCTCTGAGCCACTCCTTGGTGTTATACCGCTGCGCCGTATGGTACAACCTTCATCCGGCGGGACATTTGCGATTCAGTATTATCTGCCTCATTTGCATGGCATTGACTACTAATTCATAGTTACCACGCCAAACACTATCGCAGGCCCTTAGCAACCCTTGCACCTTGGTTGTGGTGTTCCATGTCTACCATTGTGTATTATGCTGTAAACCTGATTTCTATTACGTTGCGATTTTATGACATTTTTATATAATTTCTTTATGTTACAGGTTCTGTACACATGCCCTGCGGTTGTGCCGTGCGTTACTGTGGACATGACATTAAATGTTGTTATTTATGTGTTGTGCATCTTTTCTTATGCCATTGGCTGTGTATTTCACCATTGGCATATGTTAACGCTGTGATACCTGGGTCTGGCCCTCTTCCATAGCTCTGATGTTCTGTTTGGGAAAATGTAAACCGTGTTTTTTGGTTTACATTTCCGTGGCCTGCACCACTTCATGAATCGCTATATGCCTTCATTTGCATGGTGCGACACTGCACATGGGGTGATTAGCATACCTACGCCGGGGGCTGCGCAGTTCTGGCATACGCCGGTAGTGCACGTGGAATTGGATCGTACCTGAATCGCTCGACGGCCATATTTGGCATTATACCGCCTACGCTATGCCTGCGCCTGGCGCAAGCTTCATGAATCCCGGGGAGTGTTTATTTAGCAGAGAAAATAACAGCTTAGTAAACTACTCTGAAATTTAATAGCACAATAAATCACAATAAAAAAAGATGTTTAGTGGGATTATTTAAATCCAGAGAAGGAAAATGATAAATTATAATTTATATTTTTTTAGTTTATCCAATTCATTCTTTTTTGAGACAGTTGTTCAGAAATTGTGAATTAGCAGTAACATCCATGTTGTAGTTAAGGATTGTACTGGGGAAAAGAAGTTGCATTAGCAAAGAATAGGGCATCAGGGGCACTCTATCAGCTTCTGGAAAGTGACTCAGTGGGTGAGCTAGGGGAGAAATGGCTCCTGAGGGTACTAATTGCAGTGTGGAGAGAAAGGTGTATTCCAGATGACTGGGGAATAAGCATACTCATGCCAGTGTACAAGAACAAAGGGGACATCCACAACTGTGGACAGTACAGAGGCATCAAACTCCTACCACATTGCATGAAAGTTCTGGAGAGGGTGATTGATAAACGGATACGCAGAATAGTAGAAGGTAAGATGGGAGATGAACAGTTCGGATTCAGATCAGAATGCAGCACAATTGACCCGATGTTTGCATTGAGACAGATACTTGAGAAGAAACTAGAGAAGAGGAGAGAGTCAAACTGGGATTTCGTAGACTTGGAGAAAGCATATGACAAGGTCCCAAGAAAGCTGATCTGGGCAGTACTGCGGTAGTTTGAAGTCCCAGAAACATTGATAGAATTACTACAGGCTATGTACAAGGACCCAGTGACTCAAGTACGAACAGTGTTTGGCCTCACTGAGGGGTTCCCAGTGGAAGTGGGTGTACACCAGGGTTCAGCTCTGAGCCCACTGCTGTTCATACTCATAATGGACACATCAGCAAACAGGTTGGAGGGGTCAGAGCAACAAAGCTGCTGTATGCAGACGATGTGGCAGTACAGGTAGACTCTGATCTAGAACTTCAACAAAGGATAGGAGAATGGAATGCAAACTTTGTAAGATAATCAGCATTTTGGATTGAGGGTAAAATCAACTAAAATCATGCATTGCCATAATCAAGCACTATTTGCACTTCAAGTTTACCTTCTTTTGTTCTCCATTAATTGATCAAAGGGAAAATAAAGTGTGTTAAGTGCTGTAATGTCTCATAAAATCAAGATCCAGGTTTAGAATACTGAACTATAGCTGAATATTTGAAATAGCTTAATTTTCATCATCTTTCTTTTTAAAGCTGAATGGAAATGTTCTAGAAGTAGCATACATAGCATGTCTGATACGGAATGATAACAGTGGGAAACGTGCAACCACTGACCTGTCTGTCATTTTGCATGTAACTATATGTCTATGTGTAAGGCATTCATCCTAGTGCTGTGTTCCCAGCCTGGCTCTCTTATATCACCTGTCTAGAGATATTTCCTGCATGCGATTAGATAAACCACATTCTCAGAAGTGCAAGTAAATGAACCCTCCACTTTGAATTTTCTGTCCTGTGAAGCTTTTTTGGAAGTAGTTAACATAATACGAAATATGCTGTATCTTGGATGAATGCAGGGTTTTTTACAGTTTTGGACTCTGCATTCTGTTGCACTTTGAGTGTGCTTCAGAAAAGAACATTCTTTAGATTTTGTGGCTGCTTATAAGTCAGTGTGCTTGAAAAAGTCTGTCAGCTTGTCACCTTCGCTGAACATTGCTTGGCAATCCCTAATGTTTTGTAGATTTTTTTTAGTTATGTATGATATATTATCACTAGTAGAACTGTGCCAGATTGAGCCCTCTTTTCTGGGACAGCATTTCCCTTGGTAGTTGCATTGCTCTGCACATATCCCTGTCAGATTCCATTATAGATGACCTTGAATAAGCATAGCTTCCTTCAGTAGATAACTGAGTGGCTCTTTCTGCTACACTAAAACAAATGTGATGATAAAAAAGTACTTGACTGCAAATAACTGGCCTTTGTGCATAACTGGGATAATGACTGCTTCATATCATTTTTTTTACTTAGCTGCAGCATATTTACCAATGACCTTGGTACCATCAGAGTTAGCATGTCTAGCCAACTCACCAGGCAAAAAAGTTATACAACCACCTGGTATGCCCAAAAACTTATAGTCGATTGCTTGTTTTAATGAGCCCAATAGGAAGCTTGTGATCCATTCAAAAATATCATTCACAAAAAATAATTACTTAGCCTGGTACCTGGTAGTTAGAAAATGTTCACGTACCCCCACACACACACACACTCACACGCACACACACGCGCACACGCGCATACACGCACACACACATATACACACATACATATACACACACATACACACACACACACACACACACACACACACACACACACACACACACACACACACACATATACACAGACACACACACACACACACACACACACACACACACACACACACACACACACACACACATACACACACACACACACACACACACACACACACACACACACATACACGCACACACACACACACACACACACACACACACACACACACACACACACACACACACACACACACACACACACACACACACACACACACACACACACTCTTTAAGGTAAGTCAGATGAATGGTGAATCTCAAAGTCTTGTGACTTCCTGACATTCCTTTTTACGACATTCATTTTATAGTAGTCACCAAGAATATTTTGAGGGCATGAAATGATGCAATATTTATAATTGAGATTATGGATTATTTAACAATGGAAATAATGTTAAAATATTTTAGGTACAGCTTTGAAGGGACATTGAATTATGGACCGATGCTTTTGACAGAAAGTATTTTTCTATGTAATCAATATTTACTGATAAAAAGATACTCTGATATCACCAGCGACATAGTGAAAGTTGTCCTAGTTTTCTCATGGTGGGTACTACTGCAATGGCCTCTGCCTTCAGCTTGGTACTAGAGTTCTAGGACATCAGTGGACAGTGCAGGATGCTTCCAATCACCTTTTGCCAGACACTAGACATTTGGCACATGCTGTCTCTGTGGTGAGCAGTGTTCACTGGCTTGCATTACATTTTGAACTTAATAATAAGTTCTGAGTGCTAACATACTATAATCCAGAAAGGTCATAATCCCTGCTATGGTAATGATCATCAGAATTTCACCCAGGTCCTAGGATAAGCCAGGAACAGTCAGAGAGCACTTCCTCATTTTGTGGCTCTGAGTGATGGACTTCATTACTGACCCTTTTAAAGCAAGAACAAACTGTGGCATGTTTTCCAGAGTCCTTTATGTCTAACCTTTTCAAAGGCTTATTTATTCTTTACTATTTTAGCAGATGAGTTTGCTTTGTATAGGTTCATAGGTTGATACTAGGCTATCTGCCCTAGGGCATTTGTAAGCCTAGCCAGAGTGTGTTTGGCTTTCGCCACCCTTTTAGATTAGTTGACTGTGCCTTTGTATAGTAGGTCACAGAATATAGCCCATTTAAGGTTAGTTTACTGTGCCTCTGTCTAGTAGGGACACAGAAGAGATCCCAGGGGTAAACCTACGATCTCCCATCCACTTATCAAGGTTTCTCTTGAAGAGGATCATTGAGGGGCTCTGCCTAACATGGATTGGGATTTTGTTCCAGAGTGAGTGGAGCCTCTGGGATATGAATCTGTCCCTCCAGCATGTCCTATTTATTTCTGTGCTGAGGTTTAAGTCCCTGGAGCATGTAGCTCTAAGGGATTTGGATTTCCTGAGGTGGAGCATGACCATTAATTCTGGTTTGGACATGGCTTTATACGTCAGGCACAGATTGCCTCTGAGTAGGCGGTAAGCAACTGAGTAGAGCTGGAGTTTCTTTAGCCTAACTGCGTAGGGCATCTGTTTGAGTCCCTTGATCCTCTTGGTGAGGTACTTTTGGGGTCTTTCCAGTTGCTGCAGGTGTCGGGTAAGGTACATCCCAAATGGGGCATTGTATTCAATTGTGGGCCTGATGAGTGATGAGTAGTGGGGCACAATGACCTCTCTTGATCTAGATGTGAACCCTTTTGTGATAAGGTGGGCTATATAGAAGGTCTTTCTAACCACTTTGGCAACATGATTGTCAAAGGAGAGATTGCTATCTACTTGGGTCCCCAAATCCCTAATTACTTCTTCCGTAATTAATGGGTTACCACCTATGTGGTAATTTGTGGGCACTTTGTTTTTCCCAAAGGGGATGACTATGCACTTTTTGGCATTTAGCTTTAGGCCATGGCTCTGGTACCAGTTATCTGTCTCTGTGAGACCCTTTTGGAGGATGGTTGTGTCAGTCGGCGAGTCGATTATGGCACTCAGTTTGCAGTCATCTGCGAACTTGGTCAGCCATAGTCCTCCCGTGTTAGCCTGTACCTCAGAGAAATACATACCGAACAAGAGAGGCCACAGGACTGAGCCTTGTGGGACTCCACTTGTAACTGGTTTAGAGTCTGACATGGCACCTGCAATTCTGACCATGTGGGTTCTATCCCTGAGCCAGTTTGCAACCCATCTTGTGACATAGGGGTTGATATTTAAGCTGGTGAGCTTATTTATGATGCCCGAGTGGGGTATTGTGTCGAAGGCTTTTGCGAGGTCCAGGTAGGCTATGTGGACTACCTTCCCTTCATCTATGGCCTTGGTGACTGTTTCAAAGAAGTCGACCAGGTTCAAGAGGCAAGATCTGCCCTTAAGAAAGCCGAATTGGGTAGGATCCAGTGTTTGGAGGTTCCCAATGTCTTTGTTTATGAGTTCCATGATGATACGCTCCATAGCTTTGCAGACCAGGCTAGTCAGGCTTATAGGACGATAGTTTCCGGGGTCCGTTGTGGCACCACCTTTGTGGAGTGGGACCACTGTTGCTGTACGCCATTCCTTGGGTACATATCCTGTAGTAAGGCTGAGATTGAACAGTGACTTTATGTGAGGGTTCAGTTCTTCTTGGAGCTTGTGTAAGACACAGCCCGGGACACCGTCCGGTCCCATTGATGCTGTGTTTTTTGCTTTGGAGAGGGATAGACATTTGCTCTTTTGGGGGGGAAGGGGGGGAGAAGTTTGCACTGAACTTGTCTGCCAGGATGTTGGCAATGTCTGTGGGTTCAGTGTATTTTTTGTCATTTTGCACTAACTCAAAGCATATCTGGGAGTTGCCACCCAGGTTCCTGACATAACTAAAGAAGGCCTTGTGATTATTTTTAGCATCTTGTGCAATTTTTCTTTCGCAGCTGGCTTTAGATAATTTTATGAGGGATCGTAGTTTCTTGCAAGTACTGATCAGAGATGCCTTCCCTTTTTGGGATTTTGCTCTATCATGTAGTAGCTTCCTCCTTCTGTTGTATAGCTTATTTATGGCTGGGCTGAACTAAAGGGAAAGGCTTTATGGTTTAATTACGCATTTATTTCAATTTGTTTATTTTAATAATCTTGCTTTTCAGTTTTTTTAATAAGCATGCTTTTAAGCTTATTTAAACTGAATAGAATTAAATTATGCTGTCTGGCTAATCTTTCATTAAAGCTTAATAAGCCTGAATTGAATTATACAAATTGGCAGAGATGAGGTTAGAATACATATAATTGTTTGATAGTAGGGTAGCTATATTTAAGTATGGCGTACAACAGATTGCATAAACAGCAGCATGCTTGTTTGAACTTAGACTCTCTTATTTCTCAACTATTTCGTTTAAACAAAAAAAGAGTGACATGCTTGAGATAGTTAATATCCAGTTGAATCAACACCAGCTCAGATTTAGCAGTATCTCTATGGAATCACAACTCAGGAATGCAGTTCTCTATATATCCTGCACTATAGTGACATTGGTTAAATATGAGTGTATGATCTGCTGAGGCATGGTTTACTAACCTGCAACTATCTGCATACACAGTAGTCAATGGTATAGACTTATTGTCAATTTGTGCCTCAAAACTTCTTGAATTGTGTAAACAGAATTCAGATCATTTGTCCTCCTGATTATGAGAAATATTCATAGGTTCACATGTTCATAGGTGTATACCAGGCCCTTAAAAGCCTAGTTCTACAACCCAAATGTGACCCATAAATTTGATTTACATTGGGGATGATTTACTGATTGCTTCTGTCCATCAAATACCAGACCAGAGGAGAATTTCCAGTTCTTTGCAATATTCCCTATAATATCTTTTGCAATGTCAATCTGTATTCAAGAACATCCTTACTACATTTTTGTGCTGTGTATTCAATCAGAAATATTAGAATAAGTGTAGACATACTCTGCAAATTGTGTTAACCTTTATGAATCCCCCTTGATATTTAAGGTTGTAAGAAAATTGGTATGAAAACTAAAATTATGAGGACAAATGTAAGAGTTATACTTGTGTTGTGTATTCACTCAGAATGGTGTACACTGTGTGCTTTAATGAATCTCATCTTATTTTTTCTATTTTTTTTTAGCTTCATATTTAATAATAATTTTTGCACTTTATAGTGCAGCAGTAAGTCAGTAATGTCCTACATTTTCAACTTTTTACTCCATGAGACTTAAAGTAGAAGACTGTTCATAAAAGGAGTTGCTCAATAATTCATTTGAAGCATACAGCTTGCATCAACTCTACAGCCTTTACAATGATTTTTAAACATTCTTGAATAAATGTAGTTTGAACACAGACTAATTTGTCCAGAGACACCAATTGGGGGTTGGGGAGATGGTTAGAATGAGGATATCAGGTATTTGAAAAGGAGTTAGGATTTGAGTGATGGAAGATTAATGGATTACTACTGGGTTAATGGTTAGGTGGATGGTTTTGAGTAGGGAGGAAGTGAGGTAAAGGGTGAGGAGGAGGAGTCATTTAGTTTTAAGCAGTAACTGACAGTTAGACTAATCAGATTCTGGCATGGGCTTGCTGTGTAAGTGGCAAGTTATATCAGAGATGACCAGTTGTAGGTACTTGGGTGCAGGTAGGCCTTGGATTACTTTGGTGGCTAATGCAGGAGGTAGTGTGAGTTGTGGTGAAGGAGCTGTTTTTTTTTCCAAAAAGGGTTATGATTCTTGTAGTTTAAATGGATACTCTAGTAATTTCAGAATTAAGTGCATGCAGTATCCTACGTGTACCATCAAGTATAGAAGAGCATTTGATTATAAAGAATTTCTGAGCCACAAGAATTTCTGAGCCACACTTTTATAGTTTGTGTAAGTGTTAGCTGGGAAGTATGTTATTGAGTTTTTTTGGCACCCAATAATAAATGGCTGAGTCAGGCACCTGGGTGGTGGTGTCAGTTAGAGCTTCATAGCTTTGGCTTGTGGCAGTTTCATTGGTGGTGTTTGCATGGTTGTGATCATTAGTGTTTCGCATTGGTGGTGATTGCTGTGGAGTCCATTTTGTTGTAATTTTCCTACTGTTGGAAGCAGCTTAGTTGTTGTGGTTCCACTTCCTTCAGTTAGACAAGCATTTATCTACTCATGTAGCAGGTGATGCACATTCTTGGTTGTATTTTTCCTCCATGACTTGTTTCTTAGTACTGGAGGGTCTGAGAGGGATTTTGTCTGCTAGTTCAGTGGAGAGTTGGGGGATGTGGTCGTTATCTGTCCATATGGTTTTGTGCTCACAAATCAGTGGCTAAAACATTGCATTCCACCTAGTTTGTCAGAGGTTTTGGTATGTTAGCCCCCTTTTTTGGGGGGATTGGCATTTGGCTTGTTAAGATTGATATAGATCCTGTTTGCCTGACAGCTTTCGGTTTCCGGTACTGGTTTAAGTTACCCCCATCTTTTATGCATGTGCCATGGTTCACCTTTCCCATTCTTGAGCAAAGCTTACCATTTTCAGTGATTGTTGGGTTGTGCTTCTGTTGTATAAGTACCTTGGTTTACCCCTCCCATTGACTTTTCCATGTGTGCTTGCAGCTGACTCTCCAGGCTGGCATGTAAGGGGAGGCATGTGGTTGTTTTGTTGATTGGAAGAATGAAAATGGAGATGCATTTCAGCTGATGATCAGTGGAGGGAATCTAAGAAAATGGCAAAGTCATTGATTGGGCTTGTTCTGTGGAAGTAGATCCAGTGAGGCTGCTACCCTTTACTTTTCCAGTTTTGTGAAGGCTTGCATTGTGGAGGGACAGAAGGGAGAGAGAGGGAGACAGTGAAAGAGATAGGGATGTTGAATTGTTTGGCTTTTCATTATATCATTCCTCTTCTGGTGAAGCTGTTATGCAGTGATTAGGTGACAATGTCAATATTTTGAAACAAAAAACTGTCAGACTTTGAAGTGATGCTGAACTCCATGAATCTCTGATCTTGCTAAACTCATTTAAACAATTAAAAGTGAAATAGCAATCCAGCATAAAGAAGGGGAGTATGACTGTATGTCTTCTGCCTTTAATTGTACGAGAAATCACAGCAGATATGTCATTGTTGGAATTAACAGTAGACAGAGGTTGATAGGTGTCAAATATACAATTCTTTAGGTCTGTGGATTTGTTTAAATTTAATTGTGTGTGTTTCACTAGTCATAATTTACTCATGTGTCGAGGGCTGCACAGTTTTGTTTTGTTTTTTTGTGGGGAGGGGGTTGGCATGTTAGCAATATGTCCTACATCAAGGTGCATTACTGTAAGGTTGTTTTTGGAGCTCTTAGGGGTACTGGTAGAGCACCGGCACCCCCAAAGCAGGAATCAGAATTGTACAAAAACTATTCAACATTATTGGCCCACTGCTTAATTTGTAGGGTGCCCAGGGGGTGACCATGGTGTCACTAGACCACTGTTTATTTTTAGTGTATACCATGAGTTGCAGGCTTGAAGCATGACCCCCTTTTTTGTTTTTGGTTGTGTTCACATCTCATGTTTTTTCTTTTTTTATTTACAGATGGCAAAGACCTGCAGTCTGAAGGAGAGATGGGTAGCTATTGTGGCTCAGGCAGAGGAGTTGCTCCAGGAACCACTTCAGGGTTATCCCTCTACAGCTGAAGGTTCCAGTGCAGTTGGAAGCAAGAGGGCTTGCTGTTGGGCTTTTAGTTCAGACTGTGTACTTGGTCAGCATGTAGATTCTCACACACTTGCTCAATTTGTACTGGGATGCATTTGGATTCACATAGTTGGCAGCAAGAAGGGGATCGTGCACATACTGTTTTGACCCAGAATAATGGGAGGCCCACCCTGTTGCAAGGTCAGCAAGGAATTAGAGGTGTGGTACGTTATGGTGATAAGAGGGGTGGCATTTCCTTTTGAGGGTAGAGGGGCAAGGCAGCCTTCCCATTCTCTCATTAAAGTACAAGTATTACAGCAGGTTTTCATTAACTTTCCAAATCTGGAGGTTGCTAATGAGTTGATTTTGGGGTTTTAGCCAGGTTTTCTACCAAATCAAGGGTCTGTGGGGACAGTGGGGTTTGTAAACATTTGCACTCTGTGCAATGGAAAGAGGAGATTTTACAAGGTTTATTTGAGAAAGAGTTGCATGCTGATAGGTTTCTGGGCCCATTTAAGTCCCCTCCTTTTGAAAATTTCAAGGTATCCCCTTTTGGGTTTGGTTCATCAGAAGTCATCAGGGGAATTTCAAATGATTCACCATTCATCCTTCCCTTAAGGCAAATCAATTAATGATTTTATCCATAGAGAGGACTCACAGGTTCGATATGCTTCTTTGGACAATACAGTATTGATAATTAAGGGGTTTGAGGATCCCTGGCTAGTAAAGTTGACAGTGAGTCAGCTTTCCATTTGCTGCTGGTGCATGAGAATGTATGGCTGTTGTTGGATATGGTGGCTGCTTATAAATTTTAATTTGATAAAGCCATTCCCATGGGTTGTGTGGTTGCTTATGGCACTTTTGCGATATTCGGCTCTGTTCTTCACTGAATATGGCAGCAAAGGGTGGGTAGCCAGATGGACGTTCATTATCTCCATGATTTCCATTTGGTAGATGAGGGTTACTAGGCAGTTAAGGAAAGGATCTAGGTGTTCCTCAATATGTGCAAACATTTGAGAGTTTCTATTGCAAGGAACAACCTGTAGGGTATCACCAAGGCTTTATGTTTTTTAGAGTTGACATTGGATGCAGATTGTCGTTTATTTCATCTCCCTGAAGAGAAAATAGATTGTCTGAAGGGTGAGATTTAATGAGTGATGGAAAAGATAAAGAATGCATTAGGAAAGTCATGGAAATCTTGGGTCTGTTGAACTTTGCATGTCGGGCAATTAGTCCAGGCAGAATGTTTAGCAGGTCGGTAGCATTTTTCCTAAAATGGAGGAACGCAAACATCATTGGGTAAGAGTTAGTAAGCTAGTGTGAGCAAATTTGCATGTGTGGGTGTCATTTCTTGACCATTTCAATGACATTTCATTTTGGCAGAAAGATTGGGTCAATCAAGATGACTTACATGTTTTCACAGATGTTGCAAGGGGACAGGGAATGGGAGAATATTTTAATAGAGGGGTTTACAATTTGATGGCTGTATGACTAAGAAGAACAGTGGAAGAGGGACGTATTTTTTGGAGTTGATGACTATTTGGACAGCTTTGGTGGTTTGGCAGGAATGCTTGAGTGACAGGACCATGGTTTTTAATTCAGATAACTTGGCAGTGTTGCAGGTTTTAGGGTCAAAAACTTACATTGCCATGTACAAAGAATGCAATTGCTGAGAGCCTTTCTCGTTTTCAGCTTCACAGGTTTCAGCAGTTGGCTTTGGAGGCACAAGTCAAACCAGTCTTACTGCTAGAGCAGGTGTGGCATTTTGGCCAGATGCAAAGGGATAGCTTATTCATCAAACATGGGGAAACTCGATGCAGAAGGCTTATTATGGGGCATTGCCTGCATTTGAGAATATGTATCGGACTTGCAGGAAGAAGGGAGGATATGTCCGATTAAGCTATTGTTGCATTACTTAGCTAGGGATTTGGGTAAATGAGTGGGCAGTTAAATAAGTTAGGGTACATTTAGCAGCCCTTAGTATATTTGCTGGGGTGGTGGAATTGGAGGAATTTCCCAAGTTGTGGGCAATGGCCTGGATGTTGAAAGGGTGGGAGCGGGTTTGTGGTAAGAAGGCTGATTTGCATTTGCCCATGGGTTTTTGTCAGGGTTACAGATTTTAGAGGGGAATTCATTTAATTACCCACTTTGGACTATGTTTGCCATTTGGATGTACAGTGGAGTATTTAGGGTGAATGAGTTGCTGGGTTCATTGTTGTGGCAGGATATTTTTACAGTGTCAGTTTGGTTACAACAATCTAAAATGGATGAGGCAGGTAGGGGTGTGTAGATGGTGTTACAAGAGAGTGTTGACAAGTGCCTTTGTCTGGTGACATGGGGTAAGAGGTTGTAGCTATCACATGGAAGTAGATCATAAGATTTGTTTTTCATAATTGTAGTGGGAGGGTGGTGGAAGCCAGTAATTTATATGCTTGATATGGAAGGCCTCTCAATGTTTAGGTTGTCAAGGTAAAAGGTTTTCCTTGCATTCTTTTCAGATCGGGGAGGCATCTGACTTGGCTAGTGAAGTGAGGTCAGTGGAGGTTATAAAGAGGGTTAGGCAATGGTCAGTGGGGGCATTTTATCTTATTTTAGGTAATGGGGATGTCATGCTTGACAACTACAATTAAAAGGTTTTTTTTTCCTCTTTATGTGAGAATGTTGTCATGCTGGGCCATTCCTTTGTGTATTGGGTGGTGAAATGAGCTGTGAATAGACCAGATGGAGACAAAAATGAGTTTGCGACAGTGTGGATGGAAAGTGTTTTGGCAAGGTGTTAGAGGGCTCAAGTGGTGTTCGTTCATGGACCAGCTGGAAGATATTCAGTTCTGGGTTGGGGTACCAAGTATTATTTTTCCAACTAGCAGGAAATGACTAAGGGATAGTTCAAAAGTGGCAGTTAGTGGCTAGGATGATGAGGGGTTTGGCAGGTTTGAGGTGCAAATTTCCTTCAATTATCATGGTTTGGTTGGAGATAGTGACACACTTGATTTGGAGGAATACTGCCAAGTTTATGGGTATTGAGTGGGCTCATTATTTTGTTAATCATAGGCTTTCAAGAGTTTTGGGTCAGCTGGGTGTTTTTACTATTGATCATAGGGATTTTGATGACAGGGATTCAATTTTGTTTTGGGAGGAGGGAGTACACTTAAGTGATATGGGCCTAGATCTGTTTAAAGTGCACCTTTCATTGTTTTTGAAGAATTTGGTAAAGTCATTGTAGACTTTTGGGAGGAAGGAATAGCCTGTCATTAGGCTGATGGGCAGAGAAGAGGATTGGGATGTTCCTCTTCTGTTCCCCCTTCTAGTTATTTTTGTATGGGATGATATAATGTGACTATTTGGTTACAGAAGTAAGGTGGTAGATGAGATTAAGTGAGCAGTTGAGTTAACGCTGCTTTATATCAATAGCTGGTTGAAGGTGAGTGGGTAACACTGCCTAATGTAATTTGTTATGTTGGATTTTATGGCATATGACTATACTGAATCAATCATATGTTTTATCTATTAATAAATGGTGTGGTTATTGCCTGCATGGAGAATATGGACAAATGTAATTTGGGCATAGACTAATTTGTCCAGAGACACCACTTGGGGTTGGGGAGATGGTTAGAATGAGGATATTAGGTATTTGAAAGGGAGTTAGGTTTTGGGTGATGGGAAAGTAAGGATAAATTGTTAGGTGGGGGTTGAGTAGGAAGGAAGTGATGTAAAGGGTGAGGAGAATTCATTTAGTTTTAGGAAGCAAATGGCAATTAGAGGAATCAGATTCTGTCATGAGCTTGCTGTCCCACCCTTCCTACCCTTTGTTTATATATGTGTTTTGGAAGTCGATTTATGTTGACTGCTGTGGTAGGCAT
>NC_056731.1:1986047391-1986142391 GCF_019279795.1 Protopterus annectens | reverse complement strand
ACAGCGGCTTGATAAGCAGCAGTCCTCCTGCGAGCACCCCTGTCTGTCTGCCTGTGTGGGCCTCACCTGCACTCTGGCTATGGACAGTGTCTACACTCAGACGTGCCATAGTCAACACACTAGCCTCTTCCATGCCACTACATGCCAACTGTCCATCATCTGTGACTGCTGAGGATGGGACATGTGTGGGCATTGTGACTGTGTGCGGGGACATTGTGGATAACTGTGAGATACCAGCTGATGGCACAGATTTAGCCCCTGATAACACCACCTGTGCCTGAATATGACCATCATTATTGCCAGAGTCTGCAGAGACACTGAAATCACATTTTGAGGGGGAGGGACCATGACCACCATGTCCACCTGTGGGAGAAATACAACATATGTAAATGAATACCTGCACCATACAATTTGCTGCTACGCATGAACACATGCACACACCTGCACACATACAGGTGAGGTGGTAGACAGGCATTACACAGATCTCACAATAGCCAACTGGTGACATTCACAACACAGACCTCTACGTACACACCCTGGACTGGCCCTCAACATCATGCAGTGCAGCCCTTTCTACTTCCTGTTACAACTTATGTACACCTCTGTAATATGTGAATAGTGTTAGTAGGTGACTAGCCTTCAAGTAGCACACATGCACCCATGTACACATAATTGCTGTTCACTTGTATAGCACAGTGGCAACTCTTACAGAACATACCTCTCAACTGTGCAGAGTTTCACTGAATGTCTACATGTGTGGCTCATATTTCTGGTCTGTTCCTCATAAATCCTGTATTTGTCTGAAATATTAGTGGGATGATATGAGGACTGGTGTAACTATTTAATGACATATTTTGAGTCTCACACTTCAAAACCTGAAGTACATATATGTTACAACAGAAACGGTTACACTAACAACCTTCTAAGCTTACAGTGGATATTATAAGTGCAGACACCCCTGTTAACATGCCAGGTTTGTCTCATATATAATGTGAGACCACAGAAATCATGTGATAACATCTCCCACCTTTAATGTGACCTATAACCTGTGCAATCCAATTGAAGAACAAACCCATCAGTTAGGGGTAATATGTAGAAGTTGAAATACTTACAATAGGCTGTTTGTATGACTGTACACACCCTTAAACTAATACCTTGTTAAAGTACCTTTTGATTTCATAACAGCAGTCAGTCTTTTTGGGAAGATGCGTATCAGCATGGCAAATCTCAACTTAGCAATATTTGTGCACTCTCCCTTGCAGAAGCCCTCCAACTCTGTCAGATTGAGAGGGTATCACTTCTGCACAGGCCTCTTCAGGGTACCCCACAGATTCTCTATTGGATGTATGTGTGGACTGTGGGTGGGCCATTCCAAAACATTGATTGTCTTCTGGTGAAGACATTCTTTTATGGATTTTGATGTATGGTATGGGTCAGACTTGTGTGGAAAAGTTTAAGTCCTCTCCATTCACAGCTTTCTAGCAGATGCATGATGATTTTGGGCCAAAAAGGACTGGTATTTTTAACTATTCCTAACCCCCTCCACCTTGGCTACAGGCCCACTTCCAGCTTATAAACAGCGGCCCCAATGCAGGACACTGCAATCACCATGCTTCACCATGGGGATGGTGTTCTTTTGGTTCTTGTGCCAAACAAACCTTTTGGCATTGTGGAAAAAAGTGTAACCTTGGTTTCATTACACCATAACACATTTCCCCACATGCTGTTGGGGGACCTGATGTATTTTTCTTGAGGAATTTTCCAGACCTGGATGGTCTTCTGTCTGTGAGAAGGCTTCCATCTTCCAAACCTACCCCATAGGCCAGACATGTGGAGAATATGGGAGATTATTGTCACATGTAGTACACAACCAGTACTTGCCAGTGATTCCTGCAACTCCTGTAGTGTTGCTGTAGGTCTCCTGGCAGCCTCCATGACCAGTTTGAGTCTTGACTTTTCCACACATTTGGAGGGATGTCCAGTTCTTTGCAATGTCATTGTTGCCCCATATTTCCACCACCATTTGATGACTGCCTTCACTGTTTTCCATGGTATATGCAATGCTATGTGTGTGACCTTCTCTGGGTTGATACCGTTCACAAACAAGATCCATTTGCTGCTCTATAAGCTGTATGCAAACTATGGCTGTTGCTGTAGCAGGTGACTGAGTAAATGTTAGGATAATCCTGGCAGGACAGCTGACCGTTATTTGCTATTAATCAAAGAGTCTCTGTAATTGATGGCAGATGTGTACCCTAGAAGATGTAATGCTGTAATAATATCGAAAGCTACTTCAACACAGTATTAGTTTCAGCCTGTGCACACGTATGCATGTAGCTTCTTGTAAGTTTTTTATGTGTCATAATTGTTCCCCTAACTGATTTGTTTGTTTTACAATTGAATTGTACAAGTTATAGGTCACATGAATAGTTGGAAGTGTTCAGAAATGTGTTATTGTGCTGTCATTTTTTTTGTTCACAAATACCTAGTATTCTAACAGGTGTGTGTACACCATTTATATGCATTGTATAACACTAATTTATAAAATATGTCCCTAGTTTTGGTCCTTCACCCCCCCCCCATTTTGTCAGTCTTTGTCCAGATTTCTTGCAATGACAGGTTGTGAGGTAAGCTACCGATATTTGACATTTCCTGCAAATAGGCCACTGTGATGACCACTGTGATGCAATGCAGTTAACCCCACCACAAGTGAACATGCAGATATTATAAAATAGCTGAGAGTAACAGTGTGTGCATGGTCACATGCATGACCTTAACATGCCTGGGGTACTGGTGAGCCATAACAGGAAAATCACATACTCACTGGTTTCAGGCTGCTGTCCCATATGCAAACCAGAGGGACCTATGTAGTTGTGGGGGAGAGGTACTGTCAGCAGACTCACATTTGGCATTGGTACAAGATGAATGCTACATGTCTCCACAGGTACAGTACAAGCTATGATAGTACACAATTTGCTGTCCCACACCATAGATGTGCACTTGTGTGCATCACTAAACCCCACCCACAAATGCAGTTTGAACTGACATATGCATCAAGATACTCCATTGAAGACAGTATGACTGCTACATGATTAAATTGATGTCACTGTGGCCTTACCTGGATGCTCCACACCTGTTGCCTTGGTGCCACTCACCCCCACGATTGGTGTTTCATATGTTGTATGTTGTGTAGGGGCTACCCCAAGGTTGTTAAGGAGGTCCTCTGTTGCCATAAGTGGGGCCTGTGTGGCTGGACACCCACCTGTAGCAATATGGTACTTGGCCACGGCAGTAGCTCTTTGCCAGCCATGACGTACCATGTCAGTTGTCCAATGCCTGACCTGATTGTATGCGCGGCCATGTTGGCCCAAGGTGTTCACTCTGTGGAGAAGGTTGTCCCACAGGGCAGTATGCTCCCACAGATTTTGTCAGATCTGGCCAAACAGCACTGCATGGTGCTGTATTATTGCTTTAGTAATAGCTGCATTCTCCTCTGCAGTGTATGCCGGCTGATGCTGCATGGCACCTTGAAGACATAAACAAGGAAACACATCACAGGACCTCAGACATTGCCCAGAGTTATTTACAGAGCCAGCACATCAATATTGCCTATCATTAGCCACCACTTACAAACACATTATTCCCATCTTCTATCATCACAGTATAAACCTGCATTGCACTCCTGGTCCTGATGTGTCATGTTACCCCCATTGAGGGCCAATACATTGCATAAGCCACCATTCATCATTCATGTTTGTGTAGAGTGATGACAGTGGCCATCTTCCTTGCAGATGTGAAGTCAGTGGTGCTCAGGCTTTGCTTACATACAGTGTGTAATTGACTTGGAAGCATATGCCTGAGTTCATGTAGGATGCAGACAGGAATGTTCTCAGGTCCCATGGAGACTTGCTTTTGTTGACTTTGATTAGGCAGTATGCACCTGCTCCCTGATGATGAGGGAAGGGATGCGGGAGCTGTACATATCCACCTACACTGATGGTGAGCCATGGGGGTGATGTCTGTCCTAAACCTTTGTGCAGCAGGTTGGCTATAGCTATGGTGTGTGTCTATGTGGTGTGATTGACCACCATTACAGGGTGGGTCGGGTTGTTGCTTATGAGTTTGCAGTCATATGTGAAGACGGCCGTGTGATTGCCTTTGGTGAATGTGTCCAATTTGTACTCATAGTTAGCCTTACAGTAATCCACCTGTGACCTTATATGCTCATTCAGACAAAGGTTGACATACTGCCAAGTTGGTGCCTGCTCCTACTCTGACCTGTACAGCCAATATAGTGACCAATTATGTGGTTTATGTATTGCTGCTGTCCAACAAAGGGGATTGCTCTACTTTGGTGGAGACAGGTTTTACAGGGAAGGTATTGCTGAGTCCATACAGCTGTGTCGGTGGTCAAATGGCTGTTTGTAGTAGGCTTGGACACAAGGTCATAACACAGTTGGACACCTCTGAAATTTCAACCTGATAATCATGCTTATTCTAGTACCCATGTCTGTGTCAGGGCACTGCAACAACCAGTGACTGTAGAAATCTGACTCTGTGGGATGCACAGAAACTGAGATTACACGTGTACATGTACAGCTTATTTACCTGACATTTTGCATCCCATGTCTGTTGTTATGAGGCAGCCATGTACACCTACTCATACATAGATGTGCACAGGTAATACCTGATATACATTTCTGTTCTATGTCAGTATGGCACACTGCATTTACACTCTTGCTGCTCAGTCATTCCTATCAACCTGTTAGAGCAGGACATCTGGAGGACACCACACGTACACGGGGGTCGATGGCCCAAACTTAGTGACACTTTCTTAATATTGCTGTAACTCAGACATTTTTTGTCTTTGGAAAATCAGCAGCATACTGTGGGGATTAAGTCATTTGCAAGCACAGTAACTTTTGCATTCACAGACATACCTTGGTGGATGTCCGACTCTCATATGGCAGGAAGAGAGGAGAAAGGCTAGGAGTGTGGTAGTGAGAGTAGAAATTTTTAATGTTGGCAGTATGACTGGTATGGGGACAGAGCTAGCTGATATGATGGACATAAGGAAGGTTGATATATTGTGTGTGCAAGAGACCAGATGGAAGGGGCATAAGGGTAGGTGTATTGGAATTGGGTCCAAATAGTTCTTTCATGGTGTGGATGGGAAGAGAAATGGTATAGGAGTTATCCTGAAGGAACAGTATGGCAAGAGTGTTTTGGAGGTGAAAAGAGTGTCGGAAAGAATGATGTTAATGAAACTGGAAACTGACGGTGTAATGATGACTGTTGTTAGTGCATATGCTCTGCTAGTGATGTGTGCGATGGATGAGACAGAAAAAGTTTGGAATGAGGTGGATGAAGTGGTGATGATTGTCCCCAAGGGTGAGAGAGTGGTGATTGGAGCAGATTTCAATGGGAATGTTGGTGAAGGGAATAGAGGGGATGCATAAGTGATGGGTAGGTGTGGTGTTAAGCAAATGAATGCAGAAGGTGAGGTGGTAGTGGAGTTTGCAAAAAGGATGTACATGGCTGTGGTGAATACATATTTTAACAAGACAGAGGAGCATAGGTGACATACAAGAATGAAGGAAGATGCACACAGGTGGATTATCTCCTATGCAGGAGGGCCTGTTTGAAAGAGATTGGAGACTGTAAAGTGGTGACAGGGGAAAGTGTAGTTAGGCAGCATGGACTGTTGGTCTGTGGGATGATGTTGGTGATCAAGAATTGGATGAGGAGTGTGAGGTAGCACCCAGGATCAAATGGTGGAAACTGAAAAAGGGTGCTAGTGAGGTTGAGTTCAGGGAAGAGTTAAAACTGGCAGTGGGTGGCAGTGAAGAGTTACTGAATATCTGAGTAACAACACCACAGCTACTAAAGGAGATGGCTACAAAGATGCTTGGTGTGACATCTGGATAGAAGAAGGCGGACAAGTAGACCTGGTGGTGGAATGAGGAACTACAGGGGAGTATACAGAGAAAGAGGTTGGCAAAGAAGTGGGATTGTCAGAGAGATGAAGAAAGTAGACAAGAGCATAAGGAAATGAGGTGCATGGCAAAGAGAGAGGTGGCACAGGCTAAGGATGAGGTTATGAAGGGTTGTATGAAAGGTTGGACACTAAGGATGGAAAATAGGACCTGTACCGATTGGCTAGACAGAGGGACCTGGCTAGGAAGGATGTGCAACAGCTAAGGGTGATATAAAGGATAATGAGGAAAATGTACTCACAAGCAAGGAGAGTGTGTTGAGAAGATGAAAAGAGCACTTTGAGGGGCTGTTGAATGAAGAGAATGAGAGAGAGAGAGATGGTTGGATGATGTGGGGATGGTGAATCAAGAAGTGCAACAGATTAGCAAGGAGGAAGTAAGGATAGCTAAGACGAGGATTAAGAATGGAAAAGCTGTTGGTCCAGATGACATACCTGTGGAATCATGGAGGTATTTAGGAGAAATGGCAGAGGTCTTTTTAACCAGATTGTTTAATGTAGTCTTGGAAAGTTAGAGGATGTGTGAGGGATGGAGAAAAAGTGTTTGGGTACCGATTATAAGAATAAGGGTGATGTGCACAGCTATAGTAACTACAGAGGGATAACATTGATCAGTCATAGCATGAGGTTATGGGAAAGGGCAGTGGAAGCAGGTCTATATTGGATGCTCGAACATTTAAAGATTCGAGTGTCATATGGTCAACACCATATGATCAAACTTTTAAAAGTTCGAACATCCAAAAAAAATAAAATAAACAACACAAATAACCTACCTGAATGTTTTAAGCAAGGGGGCAAGCCCCCCACACCCTGCCGCTTTTTAAATATACCAACTGCGAGATCACACTACAATGCAGGAAAGGTAAATCTTCCCATTCCACGATGTACGGAGATCTCCGCTAAAACATTCAAATTTTCAAAAGTTCGATCATACGGTGTCAACCATATGACACTCGAACCGTTAAAATTTTGAGCATCCAATATAGACCCATGGAAGCTAGGTTAAGAAGGGAGGTGAGGATTAGGGTTCAGCAATATGGTTTCATGCTAGGAAAGAGCAGTACAGATGCAATGTTTGCTCTGAGAGTGTTGCTGGAGAAGTACGGAGAAGGTTGGAAGGGGCTGCATTGTGTCTTTGTGGACATAGAGAAAGCATATGACAGAGTGTCTAGAGAGGAGTTGTGGTATTGTATGAGAAAGTCAGGAGTGGTGGAGAAATCTGTAACAGTGCTCCAGGATATGTACAAGGGTAGTGTGACAATAGTGAGTTCTGCAGTGGGAGTGACAGGTGTGTTTAAGGTGGACGTGGGATTACATCAGGGATCAGCACTGAGCCCTTTCTTATTTGCAGTGTTGATTGACAGGTTTACAGACAAGATCAGACAGGAGTCCCCGTTGACTGTGCTGTTTGCAGATGACATTGTGGTCTGTAGTGAGAGTAGGGAGCAGGTTGAGGAGACCCTGGAGAGGTGGAGATATGCTCTAGAGAGGGGAGGAATGATGGTCAGCAGGACTAACACAGACTATATGTGTGTGAATGAGAGGGAGGATAGAGGAATGGTGAGGATGCAGGGAGAAGAGTTTGCAAAGGTGGATGAGTTTAAATACTTAGAATCAACATTTCAGAGTAATATCAGTGTGGGGGAGAGGTGAAGAAGAGAGTACAGGCAGGATGGGGGAGGATGGCGAAGAGAGTCAGGAGGGATTTGTGACACGAGTACCATTAAGAGTGAATGGGAAGGTCTACAAGATGGTAGTGAAACCAGCTATATTATATGGGTTGGAGACAGTGGCATTGACAAAAAGGCAGGAGTCAGAGCTGGACATGGCAGAGTTATAGATGTTAAGATTTGCACCGGGTGTGATGAGGCTGGACAGGAGTAGGGTATGTCCAGGTTGGATGGTTTGCAGACAAACTCAGAGAGCAGCAGGATTATGTTGGTTTGGACATGTGCTGAGGAGGGATGCTGAGTATATTGAGAAAAGGATGGTAAGGATGAAGCTGCCAAGAAAGAGGAAAAGAGGAAGGCCTAAGATAAGGTGTATGGATGTGGTGGTAGAGGACATGCAGGTGGTTGGTTTGACAGAGCAAGATGCAGAGGACAAGAGGAAATGGAGACAGATGATCCACTGTGGTGACCCCTAACAGGAATAGGCAAAAGAAAGAGAAAGAGGTTCATAGGTTTATAGGTTGGTACTAGGCTATTGGTGCTAGGGCCTATACAAGCCTAGCCATAACAAGTCCCTGGCTGTTTCTTCCAACACTATTTACTTCCCTGGACCCCTGTCTAGCAGGGTGACTGATGTGATCCTCGGGGTGAATTTCCTTTCTCCTATCAAGTCATCAAGGTTCCTTTTGAAGAGGGCCAAAGAGGCACTCTGCTTGACATGTATGGGCAGTCTATTCCAGAGTCTGGGGCGTCTCTGGGTCAGGAACCTATCCCTCCAGCATGTTTTCTTTATTGTGATGACAAGGTTTAGATTCCTGGAGCGTGTGGCTCTGAGGGATTGGGATTTTTTTAAGTGTAGCATGTCCAACACCTCTGGGTTTGACATGGCCTTCTATGTTAAGCAGTGATGTTGTAATGTCAGTCTTCACAGGTTGCCAGTGATTTGCCAGACATAACACAACTCTGAGTAAATTACTACAAATATGAGGCACACGTGGTCAGTGTGCATAACACTGGAAACTTGAATGGTATGAGCTCAGTATATCACATGCAGTTCAACACACACATCTGCAACTGTATTTCACTATGCACATCCCCTGTATAGGTCTCTCACATTTCTGAGACAAACATGTATATCATAGTTGTTTTCACAATTAACATATAGATATCTATGACATCCCAGTAGCTGGCCTAACAGTGTCACAGTCAGTATTGTTCAACACATACTCCAGTATTAGTCATATGTGAGCCATCCTTTCCTGGGGTGACTCAGGGGCCTGAGCTGTGATCTATGTCACTGCAAACAGACCCAGTTGCTATGGCCATAGGTTCTGATCAGCAATATATCACTACAAGTCTTGTTGAGACATATTTGTTGAACTTCCTATTTCCCATTATTACATACCCCCTACTACATTCCATTACACGCTTACTTGTTCGAAGTACTTTTTTTTTCCATGTATTGTTGGTTTTATTCAAATATGTGTTGTTTGGTTTCTTTGTCTGTCTGTCACTCTTTATCTCTCTCTCTCTCTCTCTCTCTCTCCCAGATGTAGGGTATACATCTGTTTTGCATATGTAGCAGCTTGCCTTTTGTAGGTAATGCTCATAAGCAGTTGATGGCCTATGCACCAACTGGTGTCCCCCACTTGCTAATTGCATGCAGAAAAACTGTGGTGTTATTCCTATAGCCAATGGCATGGCAACACACTCCTATAATTGAGTAGTTCATGTGGGCATTGCCCCTTTTCCTTGCCTGTGAGGAGAACTTCATGGAGGTGTTTGAAAAATAGTATCACAGAGGGTAGTTGGAAATACCTCTTACAACAGAAACCGAGGAGACAGCTCAACTAACTGGGGGAGAATGTTCCAGACATAGCGGCAAGATATAAGTATTGTTGTTATACAGTTGAATTAATGCTAGTTTAACAGGGTTTGTGTGGACATGGCTTTGTTGCGTGAATTGAAGTCTGACAGTGTTATGTGGTTGACATAACTCTCAACTGTAGGGCTATCAGCAGAATGGCCAGATTTTGGACTCTCATGTCTGGTGTGTTCCTCATACATTTTTTGTCTTTGGAAAATCAGCATCATACTGTGGGGATTGCAGTCAGTAAATGGTATCATCCATTTGTGTTTATGACTTCATATCTCTCAGAAAAGATATGTTAAAATAAACGCTGTTACACCAGCAACTGTCTCAGTTTATAACAGCAATACTTCACATATGCCCCTGGTTTTGGGCCTCTGTCCCCCAAGTATGTCAGGCTTTGTCTGGATGTCATGCAGTAAGAGGGTAACAGGTAACGTATATCATTATTTAGTGCCTTCATTCCTGATACCACCCCAGTGATGTATCAAACTGCCAGACATGTTATGTGTTAAGAGGCCTTATATATGAGGCCAAAGCCTGGACATTCTGTGGGAATCTGAACAGTTGAGAGGTCTGTGTATTTCTGGCGATTGTTGACAGACTGTCAGGTTTGTGTAGTAGTGTAGTGTGTCAATGTTATTTGGCTTGTGTAGGGAGGGGGTAGATGTATGTGTTATGGATCTTTTTCTATCTGCCTGTGCATGCTGCTCCAGTGTCTGGTGGTCTTTCGGCTGTATAGGTTTGTAGGGGCAGACTAAGAGATGTTCCATACCATGGTCAGGCGTCACCATACACTGTGAATTGGGCCAGTATATGTAGGGGTAGTGTGTGAGTGGCAAACATGTTAAGATGTTTTTGTTCACACAGTCCTTATACTGTACTGTCCATTTGGCTTACCAGTATGTCACTGTGATTGTGGCGAAATTGGTTGTGGTATGCACTTTCACAATGGTGTCTGTTTTTCAGTGCTGTCACATCCATGTAGTGCCTAATATATTTGCAAATGCATATCTAATTCCCCATAGCAGATTTGGGTTAGTGTTGTGTCAGTCTGATTGTAGTTTGGATGGTGCTTGTTAACATGCTTAGCAGCTCAGTGTAGTTTCCCTAATGTGATGTTATGTCCAGATATTTGTAGAATGTAATGTTGCCTGGCCCCCATAAGAGTTCTGTATTTTTGACATATCAGTGGGATGATGTAAGGATTTAAGTCACTGACTAGAGAGAAGTCATTATGTGTTGGACTTGTGCTATTTCAGTCAATATATGTTAGGACAGACAGGAGGGTGTTACTGCAGCAATTGTGTCAGCTTATTTACTACAGTATTTTAAAAATGTCCCTATTTTCATACCTTTCTCCCCCGACTTTGTCAGGCTTAGTTCAGATTCGTTGCACTAAGGGGTTCTGAGCCTACATCTCGTCTGGCTGGATTGTTTCCGAATGTCCAGGTTTATTGTTCATATTTCTGGTCTGTTCCACTGATTCATTATTTTTATTTCCCTGGTAAATCACTGTGATGATCTGAGGATTTCTGACAGTAAATGATGAAATAATTCCAGTTTCAGAACTCACATCCTTCAGAACATGTATGCTGAAACATCTGTGTTGGCTTCACTTAGCGTCGCGCAGTCGCTTACTCCCACTTACTGCCACTTGCTCACTCTTACACCTGCACTAATTTCTTTAAAAGAAAATAAAAAGGGGTGATAGGAAATTAGTGAAAAAGGGGCATGCAGGGGGAAAAACAATATGAAAGGTAGCTAGGGATGTGCAGGATGGGTGTAGGGAAGGTCCATAGGTTCATAGGTTCATAGGTTTATACTAGGCTATCTGCCCTAAGGCATTTATAAGCCTAGCCCAAATTTTTGTGGCTTACGCCACCCCTTATATGAAAAAATACTGTGCCCATTAGTTTGTTGTGCCTCTGTCCAGCAGTGACACAGAGATGATTCCCGGGGTAAACCTACGATCTCCCATCCACAGGTCTAGATTTCTCTTGAACAGAGTCAGCGAGGTGCTCTGCCTCACATGGACCGGGATTTTATTCCACAGCATAGGGAGTCTCTGAGTGATAAATCTATCCCTCCAGCACATCCTATTTATATCCGTGCTAAGGTTTAAGTCGCTTGCTCTAGTGGTTTTGGTGGATTTGGATTTTTGAGGTGGAGCATGTCCATTAATTCGGGTTGGACATGGCCTTGTATGTCAGGCACATGTCACCTCTGAGCAGACGGTATGCGACTGAATAGAGCTGGAGTTTCTTCAATCTGGCAGCATATGACAGATTTTGGAGTCCCTTTATCCTTTTGGTGAGGAACTTTTGGGGTCTCTCCAATTGCTGCAGATGTCGGTGAGATACATCCCGAATGGGGCATTGTACTCGATCATTGGTCTGATAAGTGAAGAGTACAGGGAACAATGACCTCACTAGATCTGGATGTGAATCCCTTCATGATCAGGTGGGCAATGTAGAAGGTCTTTCTAACCACTTTAGCAACGTGAGTGTCAAAAGAAAGGCCACTGTCAACCTGGGTCCCCAGGTCCCTGATAACCTCTTCTGTGCTTAGTGGATTGCCACCTATATGGTAGCTTGGGGTTACCTTGTTTTTCCCGAAGGGTATGACTATACATATTTTGGTGTTTAACTTCAGGCCATGGCTCTGGCACCAGCTATCTGTTTCCGTGAGTCCCTTCTGAAGGATATCCGTGTCCGATGCACTTTCCACTATGGCCCAGTTTGCAGTCATCTGCAAACTTTGTCAGCCAAAGTCCTCCCATGTTGGCCTGTACTTCTGAGAAGTAGATGCCAAACAATAGGGGGCCAAGGACTGAGCCCTGTGGGACACCACTTGTGACCGGCTTGGAGTCTGACACAGCGCCAGCAACTCTAACCCTGTGGGTTCTGTCCTTAAGCCAGTTTGCAACCCATCTTGTGACATATGGGTTTACATTTAAGCTGGTAAGTTTTCTACAATACCAGTGGGGTATTGTGTGAAAGCCTTTGCAAGGTCAAGGTAGACTGTATGGACTGCCTTTCCCTCATCAATGGCCTTGGTGACTGTTTCGAAGAAGTCGACCAAGTTCAAAAGGCATGATCTTCCCTTGACAAAGCCAAACTGGGTCGGGTCCAATGTCTGCAAGTCCCCTATATCTTTGTTTATGAGCTCCATTATGATCCTCTCCATAGCTTTGCAGACTAGACTTGTTAAGCTTATGGGGCGGTAATTACCAGGGTCCATAGAGGCGCCTTTGTGGAGTGGGACCACAGTTGCCGTCGCCACTCCTTGGGCACGTATCCTGTGGTAAGGCTGAGATTAAACAGCTGCCTTATGTGCGGGTTTAATTCCTCATTTAGCTCGTGTAGCACACAGCCGGGGACACCATCCGGTCCCATTGATGCTGTGTTTTTAGCTTTAGAGAGAGCAGCTTTCACCTGCGCATTTGAGATGTCCGGGAGGCTACACTCGGCTGGGATAGTTATCTCTCCTTTAGGGGGGAGGGGGGGGGTGAAGTTTGCACTGAACCTGTCTGCCAGTATGTTGGCAATGTCTGTGGGTTCAGTGATTTTTGTATCATTTTGGACTAATTCTGAGCATATCTGGGAGTTTACACCCAGGTTCCTAACATAGCTGAAAAAGGCCTTATGATTGTCCTTTGAATCCATGGCAATTTTCTCTCAAAATTGGCCTTAGTTGATTTTATGGGTGCTCGTATTTTTTACTAATAATGATCAGGGTGACTTCCCTTTTATGGATTTTGTTCTATCATGTAATAGCTTTCTCCTCTTATTGTAAAGTTTGTTAATGGCTGGGGTCCACCAGACTGGACGTTTGCCCTTTGTGGAAAGGGTCTTGGTTTTATTTGGGATTGCCTGATCCATGCAGTCCTGGAGGTGTTCATAGAAGGCATTTGTAAGGGCTTCCGCAGCTTGGGTTGTGGTTTCCTCTGGCTCAGGGGCCTTGAAGGATACCACACCAGTCTTGAGTAGTGTGAAGTTTGCTTTAGAGAAGTTCTTCACTATGGTCTTTTGTTTGGGGTGGGGGCGGGATGTGGATTTCCAGTGAGATTAGTTTATGATCAGATCTCACCAATGAGGGATATACTTCCGGTGTGGAGAATTATGTCCCCATGTTTGTGACAATGAGATCTAGTATATTTTCTCCTCGTGGGAACAGTGACTAGCTGTTCCATGGCATTTGAATTTATGAACTCCAGGAACCATTGGGCTAGAAAGTTAGGGCTTGAGTAATGTTCCCAGTCTATATTCGGGTAGTTGAAGTCACCCAATATGATGGTGTTTGGAGATACATTTATACCCTCCAGTGTCTTCAGGAAGGCTGTGTGGGGTTCCTGAGTTTGAGAGGGTGGCCTGTAGCATGCTACAATTTGTAGAGCAGTTTTGCCTATGGTTAGTTGCACCTGGATGGTTTCCGAGCTTATGCGTTGCCACCAACCTGGAGGTGTGGGTATCCTTTATGAATATGGATACACCCCTCCTTTTGTGGTGTGGTCCGGGTTTTGGGGCGGAGCATGATATGAGGTAAAATCTAATAGTGCCGGGGTGCTCTCAGGAGCCTTGAACCAGGTTTCAGTTACAGCACAGACATCGATGTTCTCCATACTGAGAAGGGCCTCGAGTGCGTGCATTTTGAGATTTAGACTTCTGGCATTGAGCAGCATTACCCTCAGTTTCTTCCCATTTTTGTTTTCTAGGGTGGTAGGTTTAGAATTTGAGCCTTGCTTAAAAAAGGCACTATGCATAGGCATAGCTCTCCATTTCTTTTACAGTAACAGCTGTGCATGTATATACTGAATTTGGAGGTAGATTTGGACACTCAAACCCAAGAGTGAGGGGTGAGGACAACAGAAATGTGTTGTCAAGCCAATTGGACCAGATTGCATGTGTCCAGTGGACATGTGTGCGAAATGTCCAGCTATGTATCGGGCTATATTTTTTTGGGGGACAGACGCCCTTTTCTTTTTTTTTTTTGAGGTGAGTGTGGGATGTTGGGGAAGGGTTGTAAGTATGTCTAGGGAGGTAGGTTGGGTAGGGAGACAGACAAGACAGCAGACAGGGGTGGTATATATGTCACATGAGGGGGTAAACACAATTGGCAGGGAGGGTGGTTGGGAATCTGAAGCTCATGGGCCCCCATATAGTTACAGTGGGACTGAGATCCCCACCCATGGGCAGTCACTACTGCAACTTCATGGCCCCAAAGGTGGCTATACTGGGGGCTGGACAGGAGGGGCAGCCTGCTCCTCATGGTGCATCAGATGGCCCTCAATCAGTGCAACTGCTCTCCAAACTTGGATCCAAGGGTGCTGCACACCATACCCCTGACCTGAATGCAGGTGATGGCCTGCTGTCTGCGCCCATCCACGGGGAGGGGGATGGGCCCCATCCCCTGTGGTGCTTCCACCCAAAGGTGGCGCAGGACCAGCAGATGAGGGAGATCTGGGTTGGGTCCCAGACATGCTGGGGCCCAGTGCCATGGCCAGATAAGGTGGGATCTGCCTTCCCAAATGCGCTATGCTGTTGAGGTTTTAAAAAATATGTTGCCTAGTCATGAACAACATATTTCAAGATTAGTTATAACAGCATACATGAGTGTTCCAATTAACCCCATAAAACAGATTTAAAATAGTTGCATAGCAAACAGAACACATGCATAAATCGAACAACAGTATGCATTGTAACAGCATGCCAGTAACATTGATGGCAACAGGCCACCAACAATGGTATTTGACCAAGATATGTTAACATGCAAGCAATCAAACATATTAACAATAATATAACACAAGTCCCAACATTGGGTTGGAGCACAGCATACCCATAGTATATGAGTAATAATTATTGATGCAGATGGGGGGGCAGAAAATCCATTAACAACTGTTTATGCTTCTATTTTCCACAACAGTACTGCTCAATACTCTACGGGTCTGCTCTCACTTTACATCTACCTATGGCCATAGCTTCTGTAGTACAAACATACCTATTAAACTGTCAGCCTGGAATGGTATGAGGCAAACTTTGACAACTCTGGGTACATGACTAGAGGGGACTCGTATATGTCAGGGTTACAGATCTGGCACAGGAGTGGTATCCTGAACTGCTGTTATGTAAGTGTATTACAGGCATACATCATCTGGTTTCCTATCTGTGTCCAGGATTATTTGCAGCAGTGACCAGTAGCAGTGACAGTGTGATACTTGAGAGACATGTATTAGAAACATACCTCTCAACCTCTTAGAGCATGAAATCTGGACAAAGCCATACATATGAGTGGACAAAGGCCTATAAATATGGATAATTTTTAGGCACTGTTCTTTCAAACTTAGAAAGTTGACAAAATTACAGGTATTGCATTTCCATGGCTTTTCTGATGGATATGACATCTGACACATTATTTTCTAACTTCAGTCTATAATGGTTTGCCACTGATTTGCCATGACACCACTACTTTCTGTAAAACGGACAACAAATCTGAGACAAATATCTGGATATTCAGTGAATATCTGTACAGTTGAGAGGTATGATTCGGGAAGAGTATTTATTGCATGGCCTCAAGCTCAATGCTAAAAAGTACATTGTCATCCCTTTTGGTAAAAACTCTGTACCCATGAACTACCACATAGGCGGTAGTCTACTTAATACCGAAAGTGTGATAAGAGATCTTGGGACACAAGTGGACAGTAGTCTCTCCTTTGATAATCACATCACCACAGTAGTCAGGAAATCCTTCTACATGGCACACCTCATCACAAAAGGTTTCTCATCCAGGAAAAAAAGAGGTCATTGTTCCCCTATACTCATCACTCATTAGACCCATTATAGAGTACAATGCCCCTTTTGGTATGTACCTCACAAGACATCTACAACAACTGGAAAGGCCACAGAAATACCTCACAAAGAGGATTACCAGCCTCAAACAGATGCTCTATGTAGACCATCTCAAAAAACTCCAGCTTTACTCTGTCGCATATCGCCTACTCAGAGGCGATCTCTGCCTAACATACAAAGCTATGTCAAACCCAGAGCTGTTGGACATGCTCCATGTAAAGAAATCCCAATCCCTCCGAGCTACACGCTCTAGGGACCTAAACCTTGTCAACACAATAAACAGAACATGCTGGAGGGATAGATTCCTGTCTCAGAGACTTCCCATACTCTGGAACAAACTACCTATCTATAGCAAACAAAGCTCCTCATTAGCACTCTTCAAGAAAAATCTTGATGATTGGATGGGAGATAGGAAATTCACAATGGGGATTACTTCTGTGGCTCTGCTTGACAGGGGCACAGAAAAATAATTTTCTTGGGTGGGAAAAGCCAGAGTACCATTTGGCTAGGCTTATATAGGCCCTAGGGCCAATAGCCTAGTACCTACCTATGAACCTATGAACCTATGTACCTACCCTGCTGTCATTTGCAGGCATGTGGTGGGATAATTGAACAGTTGTACACAGTTTATTAGTATACCCTTCATACAGCTACTGGCAACATTTACTCATCTGTAAAACTTTTGGGGAAAATATTTGTTGACACTACCTCACTGTTTTTACATTTATACTTGATTCCTTGTGTGCAGATATGCACACATCTTAGCACTACTCCCTGGATTTGAACCATGTCTGGGTGGGCAAAAGTAGCAACTAAGCTATTTCTCATCACACTGAGCTACTGGGGAACTGCTGTTTTGTCTTTCAATGATTTCTGCCTAATAGTCTCCTGGTTAGACAGTCTATACTTGTGGTTCTGTGATGCATGCATGACAGATAGTTATTGTACTGTGCATTACTCATTTGGATTACTACAACCTGGAAAGCAAAGGTTATCACGAGGCAATGCTGGATGGAACACACTTTGAAACTTGACATATTACTATTCAGGGTTCAGAGCTTAGTGCAGTATATATTTCACATTTCATTTATATCTCGTTTCACAGCTACACCATCTACAGTTTCTCCTAACAGCTTGTTCACAGATGCACCTCAGTTAATGTATGCTGTCACATCCATATTTGCTGTGAAGAACCTGAATACATTCTATGTATGTCTACAACAACATACCAGAATAAACACAACATTTTTTAAAGGTCTTTATTGTACTTCAATATTCGTCAGTCATACATTTTTATTTATTCAGTTCACACAGTAACAGTATACCTACTAGCAGTAAGCAATGTACTCCTTCTTAGCTATTTTAACAAAATACTGCAAAATAGATTTGTACTCACCAGCCTGTTGGAGCAGCCTCAGCAGTCTGTCGCCATGGGCTTCCATGTTACTAGCCCTCTCTGCTGCAGCTGTAGTGGAGAAAAACACACCTTGGGCATATCTGTCTATCACATTCTCAGGCTAGTATTTGCTACAAATTACTTGATAGTGAAACTACACACTACTGGATCATTCTGGGCCCGTCCATCTTGGATCCCCTGGTCCAAGAGCATGCCCTTCCTATGCTTTAGGTTGCATAGTGGTGCTGTACCTGCTCACCAGTCCATGGGATGCCAGTAGCACTGATGAGGTGACATGCAAGATGGTTCCAGGCCTCCACTTTATATTGGAAGCCCTGGTACTGGCCCTGTAACAGTCTCTCTGGTTTGTAACAAGGAGTGCATTCATGACCCTGGACTCCTGAATGCTCCAGCATTGTGCCCAAAAGAGCACTCCCTCTCAAACGCCAGCCATTGTATCTGCAGAGATGGACTATAACAGATTATGGCTGTATTCCTACCTGTGCCATTTAAATAATGTGATATTCCCACCCTTTGCTGTCATTGGACCATTTTGAAAAGGTTAAGCTCCGCTAAGCAGTGTGCAAACCCACTGAGCTGGTTTTAACGCTGCTTAAAGGAGAAGTTGTTGAGCAGTGTTTAACTGTGCACAAATCCACTTAGCTGAGCTAACCTGCTGCTTACCAATCACGTCTTAGCAATAGTTACACTTGCTATGTATTGCTGGGCATTGTTAACCATTGCTCACTTTTAATTTTTTAAATATATCAAAGGACTGATTTCATTTAAGTGTATATCATATACTTTACATGACATCCCTCTATGTGCTTTCCTTACATTGGCAAGGGGTGTGACTACACTGCATGGGGCACTTGTGTGTATATGGGGTCTATATTAGATCACTGAATACTTCGGTAAGCGAATAGTGATTAATCGACCCCATGTAAGAGAAAGCTTACAAAATCGAACTGTCAGAACAGTGATTTTTTTTTCCCGATTGCTGTTCCAAAAAAAAAAAAAAAAAAAAGTAAGCACATTAAAACATGAGATTAAGTGGGATGCTTCACCCCCACACCGCCTGACATGGGGGGCTGTGCCCTCCACACCCCCCTACTTAAATATACCAACTCCAAGACCGCACTACAGTGCCGAAAACAGCAAAGTACCGAAGCGGCCAAGAAAATTCTTTCCCAGGGAAAGAATTTGCTTACATGCTGCTTCAATATTTTGCAGTTTCGGCTTTGTCAGTTTGACCAAGACACATTCGAAAACATGCGTCTTCGGTCTGCTGATAGGAATCCTGTATATGGGTGGTTTCACATGTTATATGCACTCACACTTACATTGTACACCATCTACACTACCCTGGTTGACAAAAAACAGTTGCTACATAATTTAAGTTTACAAAAATAATTTTAATACTACTTTCCCATAGAAAAATGAGCTGCCTGTCTTGGAACTCGAACTATGAACACCTGCATGTAAAGCCAGAACTCTAACCATTACATTATTTTGGCCCATAAATTTCACCTGTATATTTGTATTTATCTCATATGGGATGTTTAAGCTATGATAAGCGGTGGGCCATAATGCGCACACCCGCTGAGCTACGTGTAAACATTCCTTAGCCTAGAAAAAATATATAATATTATTATATTATTATGTTATATAAGTGAGTATTGTGGTGTTCTGACAAGTCATTGAGGACTGCATTCAGTAAATAATGGCATTAATTTGGTTTTCAGGCTTCTATCCTTCAAAGACTCCTGCTAATACATATCCTGTTTTCTATCAACTTTCTAAGTGTGTAAGGGCAGTTTTTCAGAAGTGCCCCTATTTTATTGTTTTTTCCCCCCATTATTTGTGCCTTTGTCCACACGGACTGCTGTCAGGGAGTATTGGCATAAATTTGCTTTCAGACTTCTATCCTCTGGTAATTCATGCTAATGCATGATCTGTTTTGTATGAACTTTCTATGTTTGTGAGGACAATATGTATGTTGTCCCTTTTCAGGGATTTCTCCCCCATTATTTGTGTATTTGCACACATTTCCTGCTTTAGCAGGTTGTGGAAGTGTTGTACTGCACTTTTACAATGCAGGGGGTGTGTCACAGAACCTGTAACAAACCCCCTGCATTGCTTTCCTGATGCCGTATGTATTTCAGCACTGGCATAATATTAGAGAAATTCTCTAATATTATGCCAGATCCTATTAGAAAGTGCCATACAGCACTTTCTGAGTGCAGGGGGTGTGTTTAATGTCTGTTCACTACTTGATCACACCCCCTGCACTCATTCATGGTTCTATTCTTGTACGGAGTTTATTGAATCCCAGGGTGTAAGTTTTTCTTTTGCTCAGGCATACTTGTATTTCTTCCATGTAAAATATATGCATATGTCATTTTAATTCTTCTGTAATCTGGAGAAAAAGTGTTTTGGTACCGATTTTTAAGAATAAGGGCGATGTGCAGAGCTGTAGTAACTACAGAGGGATTAAATTGATCAGTCATAGCATGAAGTTATGGGAAAGACTAGTGGAAGCTAGGTTAAGAAGGGACATGATGATTAGTGATCAGCAGTATGGTTTTATGCCAGGAAAGAGCACCACAGATGTGATGTTTGCTCTGAGAGTGTTAATGGAGAAGTACAGAGAATGTCAGAAGGAGTTGCATTATGTTTTTGTAGACTTAGAGAAAGCATATGACAGGGTGCCTAGAGAGGAGTTGTGGTATTGTATGAGGAAGTCAGGAGTGTCAGAGAAGTATGTAAGAGTGGTACAGGATATGTACAAGGGTAGTGTAACAGAGGTGAGGTCTGCAGTGGGAGTGACGGATGCGTTTAAGGTGGAGGTGGGGTTACATCAAGGATCAGCTCTAAGCCCTTTCTTATTTGCAATGGTGATGGACAGGTTGACAGATCAGATCAGACAGGAGTCCCCTTGGACTATGATGTTTGCAGATGACATTGTGATCTGTAGTGAGAGTAGGGAACAGGTGGAGGAGACCCTGGAGAGATGGAGATATGCTCTAGAGAGAAGAGGAATGAAGGTCAGCAGGACTAAGACAGAATATATGTTTGTGAATGAGAGGGAGGATAGAGGAATGGTGAGGATGCAAGGAGTAGAGGAGGCGAAGGTGGATGAGTTTAAATACTTGGGGTCAATAGTTCAGAGTAACGGTGAATGTGGAAGAGAGGTGAAGAAGAGAGTACAGGCAGGATGGAGTGGGTGGAGAAGAGTGTCAGGAGTGATTTGTGACACACGAGTACCTGTAAGAGTGAAAGGGAAGGTCTACAAGAGGGTAGTGAGACCAGCTATGTTATATGGGTTGGAGACAGTGGCATTAACAAAAGGCAGGAGTTTGAGCTGGATGTGGCAGAGTTAAAAATGTTAAGATTTGCACTGGGTGTGACGAAGGTGGACAGGATTAGGAATAAGTATATTAGAGGGTCAGCCCAGGTTGGAAGGTTTGGAGACAAAGCCAGAGAGGCAAGATTACATTGGTTTGGACATGTGCTGAGGAGGGATGCTGAGTATATTGGGAAAAAGATGCTAAGGATGAAGCTACCAGGTAACAGGAAAAGAGGAAGGCCTAAGATAAGGTTTATGGATGTGGTGAGAGAGGACATGCAGGTGGTTGGTGTGACAGATCAAGATGCAGAGGACAGGAAGAAATTAAAATGGGTGATCTGCTGTGGCGACCCCTAACGGGAACAGCCGAAAGAAGTTGATGATGTAGTCTGTCTGCCATTCTTCTGTTATAATTATGTGATTAGTTTTCTAATTAGCTTTATTTTCTTTTTGATTCTTTGCACTGGAGCTTTTCTCCCTGGGCCACCGCTAAAAATGGGTTTCTCATCTACTCGGACTTTCCCGGTAACCAAATGTCAAATAAATAAATCAATGAATAAATTCACAAGTTAGAGCATTAATGTGGAGTCCACAAGATTAAAAATGTGTTATTGCCAAACCACAAAACTTATGCTCCTAAAGCTAGAGCTCAGACCTCCTGCTTCAGTGCACTAGTCAGATCTTGCTTTTTTTGACAGTCAGGGTAGGAATCAAACATACAGTCCTGTTATCAACAGTCAGACACCTCACCCATTACATTGTATGGTCAAATGGAGATTATGCATTACAGTACCAAAGCATTTTGGACACGTGTTACAGTAATTGTCCCATTTTATTATTCTCCCCATTTGCTACCTAGCAATAACTCACACATATCTAAATACCATTTCCTTTTCAGAGTAATGGAAATAAGACCACCACAGTTGAGCATTTCAGGTCTTTAGCTGCTTTAGGAGCAGAAGACTACTGAACACTTACAGTACAGAGAGCTTTATTTTCAGTCATGAAAAATGCAAGGCTCAAAGATTTCAAAAACTCTCTATATGCTGTCTCTTACATTTTTCCTGTAAGAAAATTAAGGGTATTCCTCCTTCCTCCATTCTTGATCTTTATGAGGTTTCTGAATACAATTTATCCTAAGATTTATTTGTAATTCTCACCACAGAAGTGTATGTTGGAAATATTCCGTTCCAGTCACATTTTTTTTGCAGCACAAATTTGATGTCACTGGGAGGAGACCAACTGAGAGAAGGCAAATTTAAGATTTTCTTCACAAACAATGGAACCAACAAATAAGCAACAAGCTAGATACAAATAACCACAGAAGCAGCTAGGAGACTCAAAAGTTTATTGTTTAAGTGCTTTCGTCAGAATGTATCATAGACTTCTTCAGAAAAACTTAACAAGTAGAATCACACTATTTAAATATCCCTCCCCACATAAACACATGACCAAGTTAACCAATCAAAGCTTGACAAAGCATAATAATGTCAGCAATACATACTATGGAAAATTTAAAAAAAATACTCAAATAATCACACAACAATAAACATATATGCTATATAGAATAAGAATCCAATTTTAAAACACGGGAAATAGACACATTCTCATTTAGGCCAGAGTAGTTATAGGCATTTAGCCTAATCTGCCACTTAAGTTCCCTTACTTCAATGAGGTCATTCCATGGGCCCCCTTGTGTATTTTTTCAAACTATATCCAAACCAAGAAAACCAAAACAGTGTTCAGGGTGATCTAACACATGCTTTGCCAGGGCGTAATTTAAGATTGTCATGGGTTGTCATGCCAAGTAGCTTTATATGTGAAGTGACTTCAGTCATGGTATTACTTAAGGAAGAAATTGTAAATATTTTTTTCATGGAAATGAGATTTTGGAAAAAAGAGAATTAATTTTTTTGAGGGGGGGGTAGTAGTCGGTGATTAACCTGTAGCCAACTTTCAACAGAGTTAAAGGCTTCTTGAGTCATTCTCAGAGATGTATGAGGTGCATATTAGGATAGAATCATCAATGTATTGTGTGAGGAAAGCTGAGGGATTTATGTAGATTGTTAATGAATATATTGAACAGCAGAGGGCCAAGAATGGATCCCTGTGGCACACCAGTATTGATAGGAAGAAAGGAAGGAAGGGAGAAAAGATATAAAGCCATTTAACAAACTAGTATCTGTCAGTGGGGTAGTTGTTAAACCATAGTAGTGTGGATTTTGATAGCCCTAGGGAAGACAGTAGGCAGAGTATTTTTTGGTGAGACACTAGATCAAAAACTCGAGCTTGAGATTAAGGAAAACAGAGAAAACAAGTTTGCCTTTGTTTCCGCCTTTAATAGTATCTGTGAAGGTTAATAAGCGCATGCTAGAGTTATGGGTGGGTCTAAAACCATACTGTGTGGGGTTCAGGGATTTTTCCTGAAGGACCTGTTCAAGTAATTGTTCGTGAATGCCCTTCTCCAGAAGTTTTTTTTCAAAGGGGATAATATGGCATTAGGTCTGAAATTGGTTATATCAGTTGAGGTTCCTGTTTTATGAAGGAGAATGAATGAATGAATGAATGAATGAACACATAAATAAGGTGTTACATTTAAGCAATGTGAAGTACATTTTAGGGCTAGATGTGTTTTATGTTTGGTGCTTGAGTTTACTTTTTGACATCCCTTTTATTACTACGTTTTCTCTCAGTGCCCTTTCTGTGTAAGGGACTTAAAGCTCTGACAGGATTGTTCTGTACTGCTTCTACTTTTACTTTTGAATATGGACGGACTGTTTAAGGAAGTTTAAGTATGTGTACATACGTGTGCTGCTTGTGAACACTTGTCTGACGACTTAACTTCTGACTGATGCTTTGAACAGTGCTGAAAGGTCATCAGGTAAGGTAAAGCATGGATTCTTACACTGGTCCTGCTTTTTCTTTTCCAGATGAACCTAAAAAGAAAGAACAAGTCGACAACAGAATAGAAGCCCTTACAAATACTGCAGGCTAATACATTGCCACAGCTGTTGGTGGGTGACTCTGCAATTGCCATTTACTGTTCTTCAGACAACTGTTTTTGCAGATTCCTCTGGTGTAATACCTTCTACCAACATGGACCAAGGGTTAGCTGTGTCCTCTGTGGCTGTTCCAGTGTCCAATCAGGGCATAGAGGACCCATCTTCTTTAGGTCTGTGAATTTCTCTGGGAGGTCTGGGGGAAGAGACGTCTTGCCAAGATGACGAGCCATCTCTCAATTGGTCTTCTTCTAGGGATGTCCCTAGAATGAGCAATCTAAAGGTGAGGCATTGCAAATACAAAGTCATTTTATCTATTCATAAAGATGATTTTCTTACCTTAGCTAGGAATTTATTGCAGGCTTTCCATCTTGGAGAGTGGAAATCATTATTGAGGAAAATATGCAGAAGGATTCTGACAGACAGAGACAGGAAGTTTTCTTTGCTTGACCTCAAGCCCAAGATTCTGTTTCGGAGGAATGCTTGTCCTCTTCATCTCCATTAAAGGAGTTCTGTTTAAGACTAGTCCAGGGTGAATGATATATTTTTGTGGGAACAAGTGGATGTTTCCCCTAAACTGAGAAAATGATAGGAAATATTTCAAATTGATTTACCTCATACTATGCCCTTTTCTTCTATTATGCCAATCTTGGAGAATATGTGAAATGCTGCCTGCAGTTATCCTGACTCTTAGCATTCACCCCCCCCCCCCAAAAGGCAGAACACTAATACTATGCCTACCACTGCAGATTAGCAGGTACGTTATCTTATAGATTTCGCAAGGGAATTTCCCCTCTTCCAATCAATTGTCAGTTGTTGACAGCTTGTAGGATTGCCCTGCCATACTCCTTCAGAAGGTAGGCCCTGTCTGAATACTTCAATTAATAATGTGTCTCAGGTGTCTATAAATGCTTTGAAAAGTGTGTATGATTGTGCAGATATGGTGTCTAGGGCCACTACTACTCCTGGTGTTTTGAGAAGATATGCCTGGGTATGTACTCAAAAGTTTTCAGATGACATAAAGTCTTTGACTTTAAACTGCAAAGTTGATACAGAGGTTTTGTTTGTCCCTGCTGCTCCTCAGGTTCTTAAGCAGTTTAATGACAGAAGGAAATTATATCAGGATATTACTAAGATTTTCCAAGCCTCACATTATAAATCTTACAAACGTTGTGCCTTTTTCTTAAAAAACAATAAAACAAAAAAACAAAATAAACATTCCTTGCCATCTTCTGGCAAACAGGGGACCCACCCCCCCCTCCCCACAAAAAAAGAGAAAGCAATGGTAGAGGGGAACAACAAAAAACAGGGATACTTTCAGAAAAAGAGACAGGCTATCCCTTCAGAGTGATTATGCCAGCATTCCCAGCATTCCTCCCCTTTTTCCCCCTTCCTTCCTCCCCCCTCCTGTCCCTACATCTCTATGTCTGTCCCATAGACTGGCTCCCAACATTTTCCATTAGAAACAGATAGTTTCAGGCTCTTGGGTGCTAATATTGGCTCAGGGGGGGTTATTGCTGGCACTCAATACAAATATCTCTTTTCAGGTGAATTCCTCACTGCCCTTTTTCCTCAGGTTGTTCAACACATGCTTTCCCTACGAATTATGCTATCAGTGTCTTTAGACCAAAGGGAAGAAGGCTTTTATTCCATAATGCTCCTGGTTTCAAAGAACAAGCTATCCTGGAGACCATTTCTAGATCTTTCCTTTGTCAACCAGTTTGAAAAAGTACCAAAATTCAAAATGTTGACCCTTCAGGGGTCTATTGCTAGTCAGTCCTCTTCTTGGTGTTATGGTAACTTTAGACCTAATTCAAAATGAATTAAGACTCAAACACCACACACGTCACTTTAAGCGCTTTCTTTCTTTATTGTACTAAAATTAAATTGCATGTTCAACAACAATTAATTGACTTCCTATTTAAAAGCATATTCCAAAATTAAATAGTCTTGATTAAAATAGAAGTGAAAAATAAAAATATGTTAGCACTAATATATATATATATATATATATATATATATATATATATATATATATATATAAACATTTTATGATGACAATGTTATATGATTTAATTTTAGCATACATTAAGAACACTTTCTCATGTAGTCATTCTGATGAAGATCTAATACAATAAATAATGAAAGAACTTAAAGTTGCATTTGTAATGTTTGAGGCTTAATTCATTTTGGCACATCTCTTGGGAATGTTTATGTGATTTCAGTCTTTTTATCATTCTTTGGCACCTAGTTTGTTTATTTAAAAAAGTAGACCCAACATTCTTATCCTCTGGGATTTTCAGATTCCAATTTTGGGCTTTACCAAGAAAAAAATGCATTTCTAGAGGCATTAAGATGCCTCAGTTTTTGACTGGGGAGTAGTTTCTGTGGGGATAGGCCTGTGAGATAGTTCAGGTAGACCAAAGCACATAAATGTCAAAGAGATATTTTCTGTAATCCATGCTACCAAATCTCTTCATGACCTGTGACCTGTGTGACCATTAGAGGTGATCACAGACAATATTACTCTTCTCCTGAACATGATACCCATCCACATGAAGCAGAGTCCCTCCCTAAACCAATTCAAGTGTAATTTGTACAATTGGATGGGAACAAGGAAACTCATCCCTGGTTTGGCTCCTATCTCTAATGGAAGCAGGTAGTCTATAAGTGGTTTATCTCCCAAGCCTCTCCTTGTAAATGTTTCATCTCCTAAGCCCCTGCTTACATTTATTAACGGTACCAGAATTCATCAGAGACTTGGTATGCATGGCTAGGCATAAAAAGGCCATTGTGGAAGTTAGACTAATAAACACCTATGAACCTATGAAACTATGAACTTAAAACAGTAACAGTGGCCTACAGCATTTCAAACATATTATCTATCAAAGCCCAACAGACCATTGCTCAAAATGTTCTCAACCCTTGATTAGAAAACACTCTTCCCATAATTTTTCCCTTTCTGGACAAACACCTTCCTACTTCAAACTTTGATAAATATAATTCTTAGATTTATACATTAGCAAACCTCAGTGAACAACACTGTCTCATCACGTACAAAGCTAAATGTTTTTTTCTATAACTGCTACAGCCACTTATCTGTTCAACACACTTACATTTAAATATCTTAAACTTAATTTGAAGTTCAGGCTAGCTACGATGGCTTGGGAGTTAGCTCTACAGCACTGTATAACCCTCCAAGCACCTTTAATACTGCCAGAGCAAAATGCAGTGGCAGAGAAACTGACCAGAACCAGGACAGACCCTCTCAAATAATAACCGAATGAGTCAAACTTCCAAGAATAGAACCAGTTCTGGGGAACACCTCAAATAGATCTGTTTGCATCCTTTCAAAACAGACAACTAAATAAATTCTGCTTTAGTACTCGTTGCAGGCAAGCTTAAAAAACATATTCATATTCATTCCTTTGGTTGGGAAACTTCCTCTATACATTTCCTTTCTTTCTTCTGATATCCAGTGTACTTCTGAAGATTTAGAAGGAATCCCCAAAAATCATTGTGGTGATTCCTTTTTGGCCCAGGTAGCACTTGTCTCTTCTACTTATGGAGTATGTCAAGTGTAATTACCACAAGTTTCCTCACAGACTGGATCTAGTCACTCAGGACTGGCAGAAACTGGTACAGGTCCCTAGAAACTCGAACTCCATATGATCGAGACCATATAATTCAGTTTTTGAAAACTCAATGTTTTTGAATGGAGATTGTCATACAGCGAGGATTGGGAAATTTACCCTTTTTCTCATTATACTGTGATCTCGGAGTTGGTATATATAATTTAAAGGGGTGAAGGGGCACAGGGGAGAGTTACCCCCTGCAAAAATGTAAAAAGGTATATTTTTTGGGGGGCTTTTTGATGTTCGAATTTTCAGAAACTCAGTTGTATGGTCTCTTTGATTTTTTTTGAGTTTCTGAAAAGTCGCTCATCTGACATAGACCCAGAATGGTACATTCTAGTTTCTCTTAGTCTCAAACAACCTCACCTGACTGCATGGATGATTTATTTTTAATACGTTTTAGGACATTTTTCATGAGGACTTGCAGCAGGTAGTAAAGGAGGCAAAAAATCCTGCTTCTAGTAAATATTATTTTAACCAGTAGAAAATTTGTAGTTTGTGCCTCACCTATAACCCGGGCCCTATTCAGGATAATTCCCACTGGTTTTCAAACATATGTGTGAATTACTATTTTATGCTCCATTTACTCCTTTGAAAAGGGGTATTTATCAGCCATTTCAGCATGTCTGCCTGTGGATCCTCCTCTTTATTTCAGACATAGCTTAAGCTGTTTTCCCATTGGTAGATAGGCTTACCCATTAGTCAGCTGACACTTAATTGAGGTTGAACTTTTTGATGGGAAAATTAATTCTGTCTACATTTAAACCAGCTATCCTGGCTTCTTTTGGTATAACTTTTTTTGGTGGATGAACTGTTTTATTGTTCTAACATGCAAGAGAGTTCATGGTGGGTTTTTCGTGCTTATAGTTTTTTTCATAGAAAAAAATCCCCCCCCCCCATATACCCTTTCTACTTTCAGACTGTATCTTCAATCTAGCCATCTATCTCCCTCAATTCTTTCAGAATTTGAATGATGGGAGAATAAATTATATATACTCTCGTCATGCTTTTGCAATTCAGGTATCATCTTGCCAGTATTACGTTATTTAGGAAAGCTATATGGCTGCTTTATCCCTAGTACAGAACAGAAAAAGGACAACTTGTGTCAATTCTAACAAGAAATCCAGCTGCTTGGTCCTTACTATATCTTTTCTTGTTATTTCAACTATGGTAGAACATTTCCAGGCAGAATCTAGGAACATCCTTAGAGTCAAATTTTCTTTGATGACATATTGGAAAGGGATAAACTCTGGGATCATTCTAGAGGCAACTGCAAGTTCCTCTGTACATACTTTCACAAAGTATTACAAACAAGATTCCTTTTGCAGGAACAGGACTGTTTTTGATTGGACCATTCTGTAGGGACTACTGGATGCACATTATTCTTAATCATGAGCTGGATAAGCTTTGGTAATCATGAATGGCCAACAGCTACTGCAGTAGTGAGAATGATGAACACAGTAAGAGTGGTATAAGTTGCACTTTTCATAAGGGTATGTGTTTGAATTCCTCACTGCTCCAGTAGCTGCACCCACCCTCCATCTGCCACTTCCTAGGTATATAGTTTTTTTGGTTGGGATATAAACATTTTGTTTCTGTTATATGTTGTTTCTTTTTTTTTTCCAGGATTAGAACACTCCTGTTATTGTGGGCAAGGAAGTCATGAGTAATCCTGAAGTAATATTCACTCAGAATCCTGATTTTCCTCCACAAATGGGCTGCCCAATCTGCCTCTCCTCAGTCTTGGATACCAGGAGTCGCTCCTGACCTCCTCAGACCTAACATGGGGCCTTCCTTTTGCATCATATTTGTGGCCATAATGTGTTTATCTATTTATTTGTGTGTGTGTGTGTGTGTGTGTGTGTGTGTGTGTGTGTGTGTGTGTGTGTGTGTGTGTGTGTGTGTGTGCGTGTGTGTGTGTATGTGTGTTTAATTTATATGTCCTACCAACTTTCCTTGCCCAATACCCAGTGTGCAATGATGTGAGATTGTTATGGTTGAGTACACTTGACACTCACTCTACCATAAGGTGAACAGGTGCTGGGGGTGTGCATATAGTGTCTATCCCCCTTGGTCTTAATTCAGAATGTTGAAACAAATATATTTGGATCCAAATAAGAAGTAAAGCACAACTTTATTTCCTAACTTTAAAATAATTAGTGCCTTGGTATATTGCCTTTTAGACTGTGTTCATAGCTTGTAACTAGGGTTCCATTCCAGACGACCATTGAGGAGCCTAGAAAAAATTCCCAGTTGCCTCCAAGCACTATCTAAATCACAATAATTACAAACACCTAATTTAAAACTTACCAAGTCCACTGTCCCACCAACAAATAAAAAGGGGAGGGGGAAGGGTGTAGAAAATGCCAGAAAATGCATACATTATAATAAATATTTATGATTCAATTAATTACTTATGTCATTAGGATAATGTGCATTTAAAAGTAAAAATAAATCTTGCTTTATTCTGTAAAAATATTAGAAATATACATTCATATATGTTAAAAACATTCCATTTGTTCAAAATAATCACACATATATTCATACCAAAAAATGTTAAACTATAAGAACTAGTTGCTGCATTATTTTTGATGTCCTTCTGATATTCTAGAATGTGTAATGTAACCATCATATATGTTAGTGTTTGTGATATAATTAAGCAATAATCCATGTTTGCTGGATTTACCCATGGTTGGTGTGGTTTGGTCATGAGGTTGAAGCCCGAGTGTCCAAACAAAGACAACCGTGGGTAAATCCAGCATTGCCCACACCCAGTCGTGGGTTATTGCTATTATACAATGACATTATTTAAGAAAAAAATACTTACTTTTCTTAAATAATTGACCAGATTCAGGAAGGCTTACACGGAGTTCAAGAGTAGTGTAAGCCTCCGTGTAAGCCTCCTGATTCAGGAACAGCCCAAATCTCCGTGTAAGAGACAGCTAACACATCTCTTACACGGACTGGGCGTGGAAATGCTCAATACCTCATTTGCAGCACAAAGATATGCAAATGAGGTATTTGAGCGATCCACGAAGCAGAAACCAGTCCGTGTAACGGACGTGTTAGCTGCAGAAATGTACTCAGCTGACAACTGAGTACATTTCTGCAAAATGAAAACGGAGCTATGTCAGCTCCAAATAAAGGGTGCATATGTTTCATTAAGCATGCCAATGGCCAAATATGTGGCCATTGGCATGAAAAAGTGTTGCAAAAATAAGTTATAACTTTTTTTTTTTTCACGGGATTTTTGTGTTTAACTGCAGCGCACCCAGCAAACGGGTGCGCTACCTAAAACTGAAAACCGAAGCTTATAAGCCCACAATTGTGGGATTTATGTATTACATTGAATGTCAATGGAGGGACTTGCAGACCAAAAACAATATGGCCTCCGTTTAGTGGTTGTCAAGGGGGGGAAGCTCCATGTAAGACATGTAACTAGTCATTACTAGGCAATCCTATATAAATGAGGGTTACAATACTGAATCACACTGTCACATAGGTAATGAGCACTGTCTGAGTAGTGTAAGAGTTAGAGACGGGGGAGGAACAGAGTAAGAGATAGGTGACATCATGGGGGGGGAAGGATAGCAATAAATGTACCAGATTGGAGGGCAATGTAAGGTAAGAGATGACAGACAGACATCAGGGAGGGAGGTGTGTCCCAACAGAACACTAGGGAAGTCAAGAAATTGAGGGTCTACGCTATCCCTACACTCAAAGTTTCCTGAAATACGTGCATGCGCGCGTGTAAGGCAGATTCAACATGTGGGAGCGTGTTGCAAACCGTTTACAACGGTTTGCGTGGGCGTGCACGTGTGTAAGGCAGTGTGCGCGCGTTTTAGCATGAATCAGCCTAGCTCACACCGTGTAAGGATGTGTGCACGTGTTTAAGTGACTGTGAGCGTGTTTAAGCTGGTGTGCACATTGCCCCCCCTCAGGAAACAGAAAGGAAACAGGAAACAACTAAAATCCAGGGAAACTGCCAGAAGATACTACTGGAGTTAATTGGTGGAAACAATTAGAAGCAGGCAATTACACAGGCAGATTAGAAACCCAACCCAGCACTTAAAACACTGCAAAGAGCAGTGCAGGCTGTTTCTCACAACAGATACTGCCAGAAACTAAGCTATCAGAATTGAAAACTGTAAAAAGCTGAACTCAGAGCAGAAATGCTAGGGGCTGCCATAGCTATTATAATCAGGCATAGGCGAATTGCTGAGGGTGGTGACAATGCAGATGCTGACAGACAGCCCAGAGTGAGGAGAAGGAGAAGAGTATACAGGCCCAGGGTCACCTACCATGGGTTACATGAGCTGGAGATAGTAGAGCGCTATAGAGTGGACAGAGAGCTCCTGCAGCAGATTGTTGAGCTGTGCAGGCCATGCCTCACACACAGAACCAACAGAGGGAACCCATCCCAGTGGAAACCAAGGTATGTGTTGGCCTAAGAATACTAGCAACAGGTACCTTCCAGAGACCAACTGGCGATATGATGGGGATATCACAGGCATCAGCCTCCAGGGTACTACACCAGTTCCTGGATGCCATGTCAGCACATGTCGGTGATCATGTATATTTCCCCAATGCCCGTGAGGTATTGGCCAGCAATATCGTCTCTTCCAGCAAATAGCGGAATACCCTGAGGTACTGGGTGCTATAGACTGCACGCACATACGCATCAAAGCACCAGCAGGAGAGCGGGGTAGAGCCTACATTAACCGCAAGGGATACCCCTCCATCAACTGCCAGGTCGTGTGTGATGCCCAGGGCATAATAATGAATGTGTGTGCTGGCTGCCCTGGGAGCTACCACGATTCCCATATCTGGCATCTGACGCAGCTGTACCAATCATTTGCCAATGGGGACTTCCCACACGGACACCTAGTGGGGGATGCAGGTTATGCACTTGAGCCGTGGCTGATGACACCCATCAGAAATGCACACACACCTGAACAGGAACGCCATAATGAGGCACATCACAAACACGTAATATCATAGAGCGTGTGTTTGGGCTGCTCAAGTCATGGTTCCGGTGTCTGTACACATCTGGTGGAGCCTTGCAGTACACACCAACTACATGTACCCAAATGATCATGATATGTGCTATGCTACATAATATGATCCTGCGGAAACAGCTGCAGCAGGACCAGCACAGGGCTGGGCCAAACATCCCCCCACCATTGCCAAGGCCACCACAGGCAGGGGGTGACTCGGAGGAGGAACAACCTGACCTTGTCCCAGTAGGCAGAAGGAGGCGTGCCCAGTATGCCCTGGCCTTGGCAAAGAGGCAACGCATAGCACATATGCTTGGTCAGTAGGAACACTGGGACTGATACCCGCTCTGACTCACTCATACAGTAACAGGGATGCCTAACATGACACAACCTGCTGCCAAACATGTACAGGGAGTGTAGTATGTGTATCCGACAGAGGTGGCCCTGCAGCACCACCTGAGGCATGAATGCCATGTGCTAAGTAATGTAATATAATGTACCACATGCACACCTGAGGACCCCAACTAACATCCACCCTCAAGAATCATAAACCACAAAAACAAAAACCCACCTCATGGGTACCACAAGGGATAGGAACCTAGATGTAATGCTACCCAATGCCAAAAGTATAAACATCAAGATGTGTGCAGTGTAAACACACACAGTATAGAGAATGTAGATATCAGTGCTGTAATAGAAAACAGGGTCAAAGCCCACATCAGCACCCTGACACTACCAGGTCACACGGCATACAGTGATGTACATGTGCAAAAACATGGAACAAGATACAAAATGAGGGTGACTAGCAATAAATAGCATGGATAACCACACACCCATGTTTGTACCACAACAAGAAGCAACATGGAATAGCCATGGTCAAAACCAATGGCTAAAACCCACTACTACTATATAGCTTGCTGCAGACCACTGTCCTAATAGCAGGAACTGCCCCAGGCCTATGTGCATAGGTTCATAGGTTCATACTAGGCTATCTGCCCTAGGGCATTAATAAGCCTAGCCCAGAGTTTTGTGGCTTCTGCCACCCCTTCAAGTTGATGGATAATATGCCCATTATTTTGCTGTGCCTCTGTCAAGCAGTGATACTGAGGTTATCCCTGGGGTATACCTGCAATCTCCCATCCATTGGTCAAGATCTCACTTGAACGAAGCCAGTGAGGTGCTCAGCCTCACATGTACCAGGATGTTGTTCCACAGCATAGGGACTCTCTGGGTGATGAATCTGTCCCTCCAGCACATCCTATTAATATCTGTGTTGTGGTTTAGGTCTCCTGCCCTTGTAGTTCTGATGGATGTAGAGGTCTTGAGGTGAAGCATGTTCAATAATTCTGGGTTGGACATAGCCTTGTATGTCAGGCACAGGTCACCTCTGAGCAGACGGTAAGTGACTGAATACAGCTGGAATCCCTTCAGTCGGGCAGCATAAGAAATATGTTTGAGACCCTTTCACCTCCTGTTGAGGAATTTGTGGGCCCATCCAATTGCCGCAGGTGTTGGGTCAGATACATTCTGAATGGGGCATTGTATGCAATCATTGGTCCGATGAGTGATGAGTACAGGGAAACAATGACCTCCCTTGATCTAGATGTGAATCTCTGCATGATGAGGTGGCCAATGTAGAAGGCCTTCCAAACTACCCTGGCAATGTGAGTGTCAAACAAAAGGTTACTGTCAACCTGGGTGCCCAGGTCCCTGATAACCTCCTCTGTGCTTAGAGGGTTGCCACCTAGATGGGAAGTAGTGGTAACCTTGTTCTTCCTGAAGGGTATGGCTATGCATTGTTTAGTGTTTAATGTACGGTCATGGCTGTGGCACCAGTTATCCGTGTCTATGAGACCCTTCTGAAGGATGTCTGTGTCAGATGGATTTCCAACTATGCTTCCCAGTTTGCAGTCATCGTCAAACTTTGTCAGCCATAATCCTCCTGTGTTTGCTCGTACTTCTGAAAAGTAGATGCTGAACAAATGTGGGCCCAGGACTGAGCCCTGTGGGACACCACCTGTGACAGCTCTGGAGTGTGACATGGCACCAGCAACTTCGACCCTGTGTGTTCCGTCACTTAGCTAGTTTGCAACCCATGCTGTGATGTATGGGTTCACAATTAAGCTGGTGATGTTTTCAATGATACCTGAGTGGGGTATTGTGTCGAAAGCCTTTGCCAGGTCAAGGTAGGCTGTGTGGACTGCCCTGCCCACGTCAATGGCCTGGGTGACTGTTTTGAAAAGTCAACCAAGTTTAAAAGGCATGATCTGCCCTTGACAAAGCCAAACTGGATTGTATCCAATGTCTGCAAGTCCCCTATGTCTTCATTTATAATTCCCATTATGATCCTCTCCATAGCTTAGCAGAACAGGCTTGTCAAGCTGATGGGATGGTAGTTTCCGGGGTTGGTGGAGGCACCTCCTTTGTGAAGTGGGTCCACCATAGCCGTATGCCACTCCTTGGGCACATATCCTGAGGTGAGGCTAAGATTAAACAGCTGCCCTAACTGCGGGTGTAATTACTCATTGAGTTCATGGAGCACACAACTGGAGACACCATCTGGTCCCATGGATAAAGTGTTTTCTGCCTTGGATAGAGCAGTTCCCACCCCAGCATTGGAGATGTTTGGGGGGGCTACAATCCTCTGGTGTAGATACTCCTCCAGTTGGGGGGGGGGAGGAATCTGCAATGAACCTGTCAGCCAGTATGTTGGCAATGTCTGTAGGTGCAGTGATATCTACATCATTCCGAACTAATTCTGAGCATATCTGGGAGTTCCCTCCCAGGTTTCAAACATAGGCAAAAAGGCCTCATGATTGTCCCTTGAGTCCTGAGTGGGTTTACTCTCAAAACTTGCCTCGGATGATTGTATGGGGGAACCCAGTGTTTTACTCACAATGAGCAGGGGTGTCTTCCCTCCTACGGATTATGCTCTATCTTGTAGTAGCCCCTTCCTTGTGTTGTAGAGCTTGTTTATGGCTAGGGTCCACCAGACTGGATGCTTGCCTGTGGTACAAAGAGTCTTTGTTTTGTTTGGGATTGCCTGATCCATGCAGTCCTGGAGGTGCTGGTAGAAGGCATTTGTAAGTGATACAGTGGCTTGGGTAATGGTGTCCGCTGGCTTAGGGGCCTTGAAAGAAACCACACCAGTCCTTAGAAATGTGAAGTCGGCATTTGAGAAGGTCTTCACTGTTTGTTTTTCCATCTGGGGTGTGGGTGGGATGTGGACTCCCACTGAGAGTAGTCCATGATCTGATCTCACCAATGATGGGTATACTGCTGGTGTTGAACAGTGTGACCCCATGTTCGTGATGATGATTTCTAGTATGTTGCCTCCACTTGAGGGGATTGGGACGAGTTGTTCCATGGCATTTCAGTGTATGAACTCATGGAACCTTTGTGTTAGAGTGTTGTGACATGATTAGTGATCCCAGTCTATATGTGGATAGTTGGAATCACCCAGTAGGATGGTGTTTGGAGATACATTTATCCCCTTCAGTGTTTGCAGGATAGCTGTGTGAGGTACCTGAGTTTGAGAGGGTGGCATGTAACATGCTACAAACTGCAGAGCAGTCTTGCCTACGGTCACTGGCACCTGGATGGTCTCCGATGCATCGTGTGTTGCCACCAACAATGAGGTGAGGGTGTCCTTGATGAATATGGACACCCACCATCCTTCTTGGTGTTGTCCGGATGCTGGTGCCGGAATGCATGATATGAGGTAACACCCGATAGTGCCGGGGTGCTGTCAGAAGCTGTGAACCAGGTTTCAGGCACAGCACAGACATCAATGTGCTACATACTGAGAAGGGCATAGAGTGTGTGCAGCTTGAGGTTGAGACCTCTGGCATTGAGCAGCAGTACCCTTAGTGTCCTTCCTTTACTGTGTTCTAGGGTGGTAGGTGTAGTATCTGAATCTTGCATAAAAAAGGCACAATGGGGGTGGCAAGAGCATCATCCGAAATCCGGAAGCCCAGGGGTGACAGGTGCAAGCCGTCCCTTGCAAATCACCGTGGCCTGTCCAGCATGTCGTCCCAGGCAGACAGACATTGGACCCCCTTTGAATGACACCATAGTCTAAGCAAAATAATACAGCTGATCATCTTGTCTCTGTTTATGTGGCATCATACTTGGTGAAGGTAGGATACTGCTGAAGGTCAGGGTCATACCTGCCTGGCCTACATAATCAGAGGGATCCTCTATGTCTCTTTCCATGTAGTCCAGGGAGGTACATCTCAGGTCGTTCACACCAGCATGGATAATGACTGGGTCAGACCTGTACTTGCAGTTGAGTGACCTGAGTGCTTGCATTATGTGGTGTATTCCAGTGCCCGATAGGCAGCTTACTCCGTACCCGATCTGGTGAGCGGGACGTCAGTGTGTCTGACTATGGAGTAACCATAGACAAGTGTGTCTGGCATTGTTTTTGGCCTTAAGGGCTGTGACTGTTTGGCACACCGACTCTGTGGTCAATGTGTTGCATGTGCTGTGCCCTGTGGAGGCAGTTGTGTGAGTGTCTGCTGTGGTGGCCACTGCCACTCCAGTAGAATCCTGATCAGAGCCTCCGAGAGTGTCTCCGTGTGTCTATGTGTATGATCTTAAGTTGTGATAGTGCCATGTGAGACTGGATTTGTGATGTGTGTGTGGTTACCTTCACCTTCTCTCTGGTCTTGCTAGTCCTATGTTGAGAGAGCTCAGCCTCCACTTTGGCTATATAGTTGCATCTCTCACATGTATGTGTGTTTTATGGCAGAAGGAGAGGGTTGTCAGTGTACATGAGGCAAGTGTAACATTGCCTCAATATTCCCAGGTTCACCAGCTGAGCAGGAGAGGACACTAGCAACTGATCTCTAGACATGCTAGAAGGAATAGACAAAACAATGTTGGAATACAGGGAGATATCAAGCCCCCAAACCACATCATACTGTTTGATTGACAATAGCTACACATACACTGGTGTTTCATAGTGTCATAGTCTACTACTAGCCTATCTGCCCTAGTGCATGTATAAGCCTAGCCATAGTGATGTGGCTATTGCCACCCCTTATACTGGTAATAAGTGTACAGAATAGATTCTGATGATTGTGCCTCTGACTTAGTAGTGACACAGTATGACCCCTTACGTAATTGAATAACATGACTGTGCCTCTGTCTAGTCTGTGCCTCCGTCTCAAATGCAGTTGTCCAGATGTCTCCTGAAGAGAGTCAGTGAGGGACTCTGTCAAACATGGACTGGGATACTCTTCTAGAGTGTGAGATGCCTCTGAGTTATGACTCTGTCCCTCCAGCATGTCCTATACATGTATGTGCTGAGGTTCAAATCCTCAGCTCTCATGGCTCTGGTGGATTTGGATTGCTTGCAGTGGAGCATGTCCACCAAATCCTGATTGGACATGGTCTTGTATGTCAGGCATAGGACACCTGTACGTATGCGGTATGACACTGAACAAAGCTGGATTTCCTCTATTCTGGAAGCATCTGGCATGTGTTGAAGAACCCTGATCTTCATGGTAGGTACCTTTGGGGTGTCTCCAGCTGTTGCAATTGCTGGGTGAGGTACATACCATATGGGGCATTGTATTCAATCATGGGCCTGATAAGGGAGAAGGATAGTGGAACAATGACCTCCTATGATCTTGATGGAAAACCCTCCATGATAAGGTGGGCAAGATAGAAAGTCTTCCTTATCACTTTGGCAACAGGGGTGTCAAAAGAGATGTCACTATCTACATGTGTCCCCAGGTGTCTGATTTGTTGTCTGTGCTCAGTGGGTTGCTGTCTATGTATTGATCTGTGGGTACTTTGTTCCTCCCAAAGGGGATGAATACACATCAGTTGCATTCAGTTTCAGGCCATGTGTCTGGCACCAGCTATCCGCCTTTGTGACGGCATTCTGGAGTATTTGTGTGCCGGCTGATGTATTCACTATGGTGCCTAGGTTGCAGTCATCTGCAAACGTTGTCAGCCACAACCCCCCTATGTTTGCTTTCACATCTGAAAAGTAAATACCAATTAAGAGGGTCCCAGGACACATCCTTGTGGGACACCACCTGTGACTGGCTTTGAATCTGACAAGGCACCTGCAATGTTGACTTTATGGGTTCTGTTTCTTAGCCATTTTGCAACCTATCCTGCGACATATGCCGTTATATGTCAGCTGTTGAGCTTGGCTATGATGCCTGAGTGTGGTATTGTGTCACAGGCCTTAGCCAAGTGCAGGTAAGCTGTGTGGACTGCGTAGCCCTCATCGATGGCCCTACTGACAGTTTCATAGTAGTCAACTAGGTGCAAAAGGCAGGATCTGCCCTTTACAAAGCTGAACTAGGTGGGAACAAGGGTCCGTAGGTCAGTAATGTGTCTGTGTAAGAGCTCCATAATGACTCTCCCCATATCTTTGCAGACAAGTCTGGTTAAGCTTGTGCGGTGGTAGTTGCCATGGTCTGTGGAGGCATCTCCTCTGTGGAGTGGGACCACTGTTGCCGTGCGCCACTGTTCAGGTACATATCCTGTAGCAAGACTAAGGTTAAATAGCAGTTGTATCAACGGGTCCAGCCCCTTCTGGAGTTCACATAGCATGCAACTGGAGATACCAGCAGGTCCCATGGATGCTGTGTACTTGTCTTTGCTGAGTGTGGCTCTCACATGGACATCCAAGATGACAGTGAGGTTACATACAGCAGTGATAACTATCTTCTTTTGGGGGTGAGGGAGGGGTAAATCGCACTGAAGCTGTCCGCCAGAATGTTGCCAATATCTGTCAGGTCACTGGAATATATGTTGTTGTGTACCAACTCTGAGCATATCCGAGGGTTCACAACCAGGTGTCTGACATAACTGGAGAAATCAGTGTGGTTACCTTCATTGTCTTTGGTGATTTATGTCCCCAAGTTGACCTTGCATGTCTTTATGAGATAATGTAGCTTTCTACTAGTGCTGATCACAGCTGTCTTCCCTTTTGGAGATGTAGCTCTGTCTTGCATTAGTAACCGTCATCTGTCATACAGTCTGTTTATGGCTGGGGTCCACCAGACAGGACACTTTCCCTTTGCGGAGACGGTCCTGTTTTTATATGTGATTGCATGGTCCATGCTGTCTGACATCTAGCTAAGGGGAGGTCATTGTGGTTCTGCAGTTATCTTTCATCAGCATTAGAAATGACCACAACAGCCCCTGTGGGGTGTACCTCATGCAGACACATCCAGCACCTGTAAAGTCCACAACAGTACCTCACCAGGAGTATGACAGAGCTGGAACACATGTAATGTGTAGTCTGATTACACAGAGTGCAGCTCCACACACTGCCATGCTGTCCACCCAGATGCAAGCTGTGCCTGATGTATAAAGCCATGTCCAAGCTGGAATCAATGCACATGCTGCACCTTGTACAATCTGAATGGCAGGTAGCTATGCACATGAGGGACCCGAACCCCAGCACTGACATATATAGGACAGGCTGTACTGCATTATCCAAAACACAGAAGCCACCCCCACACATGAGTAAACTACCAGTACAGGTTGTCCGTAGAGACACTCGTTGAGTCCCCTCAACAGGAATCCTAATGAGTGCATGGGAGATGGGAGATTTACCCTGGGTATCAATGTTATGTCACAGGTAGACAGAGGCACAGTATACTAAACAAGACATATGTCATGGCAAACATCACTTACAATGTGTTGATGGACAAACACACTCTCCGACTAGCATTAGAAATGGCCTAGGGCACATCGGTAGTGTTCACCAATGTACACCCATGTTGTGGAATACACTACTGATGTTGGATGAGGCTGTTGTAAGTAGTTCACATCTGAACATAATGCAACATGGTCAGATAGGTTCATAGGTACATAGGTTTATACTAGGCTATCTTCCCTAAGGCAGGTATAAGCCTAGCACAGAGTTCATTGGCATACACCACCCTTATATGGAAACAGTACTGTGCCCATTATTGTGTCATGCCTCTCTCCAGCAGTGACACCGTGGCGATCCCCGGGTTAAACGTATGACCTTCCATCCACAGGTCAAGATACCTCTTGAACACAGCCAGCAAGGTGCTCTGCCTCACATGGACCGGGATTGTATTACACAGCATAGGGAGTCTCTGGGTGATAACTTCATCCCTCCAACATGTCCAACATACAGCCCTGCTAAGGTGTAAGTCACCTGCACTAGTGGTTCAGGTGGATCTGCCGATTCTGAGGTGGAGCATGTCCATTAATCCCTGTTTGGACATGGCCTCGCATGTCAGGCACATGTCACCTCTAAGCAGACGGTATGTGAGTGAATAGAGTGGGAGTGTCTTCAATCTGGCAGCATATGACAGCTGTTGGGGTTCCTTGATCCTTTAGGTGGCGGACATTCAGGGTGTCTGCAATTGCTGCAGATGTTGGGTGACATACAGCCAGAATAGGGCATTTGACTCGATCACCGGTCTGATAAGTGATGAGTACAGGGGAACAATGACCCACTAGATCTGGATGTGAATCCCATCCTGAGCAGGTGGGCAATGTAGAAGGTCTTTCTAGCCACTTTAGCATTGTGAGTCTCAGAAGAACGGCGACTGTCAACCTGGGTCCCCAGGTCCATGATAACCTCCTCTGTGCTTAGAGGATTGCCACCTATATGGTAGCTTGTTGTCACCTTGTTTTTCCTGAAGGGTATGTCTACAAATGTTGTGCACTTTGACTTCAGGCCATGGCCCTGGCACCAGCTATCAGTTACTGTGAGTCCCTTCTGAAGGATATCCATGTGTGATACACTGTCCACCATGGTGCCCAGTGTGCAGTCATCTGCAAACATTGTCAGCCAAAGTCCTCCCATGTTGACCTGTGCTTCTGGTAAGTACATGACAAACAATGGGGGCCAAGGACTGAGCCCTGTGTGACACCACCTGTGACCAGCCTGGAGTCTAACATAGTGCCAGCAACTCTAACCCTGTGGGTCCCGTCCTTAAGCCAGTTTGCAACCCATCTTGTGACATATGGGTTTACATTTCAGTTGTTAGGGTTTTCCACAATACCTGAGTGGGGTATTGTGTTGAAAGTGTTTGCAAGGCCAAGGTAGGCTGTATGGACTGCCTTTCCCCAACAATGGCCTAAGTGACCAATTTGAAGATGTCAACCCAGTACAAAAGGCATGATCTGCCCCTGACCAAGCCAAAATGGGATGGGTACAATGTCTGCATGTCCCCTATATCTTTGTTTATGAGCTCAATTATGATCCTCTCCATAGATTTGCAGACTACACTTGTTAAGCTTATGGGGCAGTAATTACCAGGGTCTGTAGAGGCACTGCCTTTGTGCAGATGTGCACAACTGGACCCTAACCAGGCTGTTGTGCACACTATGGAAATGTAAAGTGGTGATAGGACTAAAGCCCAGGATACTGACCACCACAGTGAAAGTACTGAAACACTACACTATACAGTGCTACAGTGTTAGGTCAGTATGAACGGATGTTGACAATTGTGTGCAAAGTATCCCATGCAAAACCTGCAGGCACAGTATACTCCCTGTTTTGTTCACACAAAAGCATTCGGACAGTAACTACACAACATGGCACAGAACACACAACCATAAACTGGAGGTATTTGTTGAAGGTCACACTCATCCACAAATGTGATGGGCTGCAGAGTTCAACATATGTAAAGCCCACACTGGGCATGCTCACACACTTAGATAAATGAGACATCTTTCACACAACATGCCATGGGAAGGCTGAACTGGGCATGCTCACACACTTGGTCCAAATGTTACTCCTAGCAACTGTGAAAACACACCAGAGGATGCTCATTCCCCTTTCTAGACACTGATCATGTAAGCACCCTATAAGTATATCGGAGAAAAGAAATCTCTCATTAATCCAAATAGCGCACTCTGCTAATGCGTCCGTCTGTAGTGTCATAACATAATTAGGTAGGGGTTTGAATCCAGCAGGTGGCAAGTGTGTATGAAGGGGGGGTAAGTGTGTGTATGAAAGAAACATCCCTTTTGGCAACTGGGAAAATACACCACAGGATGATCATTCCACTTTCTAAACTCTGATGATGTCAGCACCCTATAAGTATGTCAGGAGAAAGGAAACCTCCCAATAATCCGAATAGCATCCTCCGCTAATGCGTCTGTCTCTAGTGTCATAACATAGTTAGGTAGGGGTTTGAATCCAGCAGGTGGCAAGTGTGTGTGAAGGGGGGTAAGTGTGTATGAAAGAAACATCCCTTTTGGCAACTGGGAAAATACACCACAGGATGACCATTCCACTTTCTAAACTCTGATGATGTCAGCACCCTATAAGTATATCAGGGGAAAGGAAACCTCCCAGTAATGCGAATAGCGCGCTGAGCTAATGCGTCCGTCTCTAGTGTCATAGCCTAGTTAGGTAGGGGTTTGAATTCAGCAGGTGGTAAGTGTGTATGAAAAAAACATCCCTTTTGGCAACTGGGAAAACACACCACAGGATGATCATTCCACTTTCTAAACTCTGATGATGTCAGCACCCTATAAGTATATCAGGGGAAAGGAAACCTCCTAGTGATGCGAATAGCGCGCTGCGCTAATGCGTCCGTCTCTAGTGTCATAACATAGTTAGGTAGGGGTTTAAATCCAGCAGGTGGCAAGTGTGTGTGAAGGGGGGTAAGTAAGTGTGTATGAAAAAAACATCCCTTTTGGCAACTGGGAAAATACACCACAGGATGATCATTCCACTTTCTAAACCCTGATGATGTCAGCACCCTATAAGTATATCAGGGGAAAGGAAACCTCCCAGTAATGTGAATAGCGCGCTGCGCTAATGCGTCTGTCTCTAGTATCATAACCTAGTTAGATAGGGGTTTGAATCCAGCAGGTGGCAAGTGTGTGTGTATGAAAAAAACATTCCTTTTGGCAACTGGGAAAACACACCACAGGATGATCATTCCACTTTCTAAACTCTGATGATGTCAGCACCCTATAAGTATATCAGGGGAAAGGAAACCTCCTAGTAATGCAAACAGTGCGCTGTGCTAATATGTCCGTCTCTAGTGTCTTAACATAGTTAGATAGGGGTTTGAATCCAGCAGGTGGCAAGTGTGTGTGAAGGGGGGTAAGTGCGTATGAAAGAAACAACCCTTTTGGCAACTGGGAAAATGCACCACAGGATGATCATTCCACTTTCTAAACTCCGATGATGTCAGCACCCTATAAGTATATCAGGGGAAAGGAAACCTCCCAGAAATCTGAATAGCGCGCTTTGCTAATGCATCCGTCTCTAGTGTCATAACCTAGTTAGGTAGGGGTTTGAATCCAGCAGGTGGCAAGTGTGTATGAAAGAAACATCCCTTTTGGCAACTGGGAAAACACACCACAGGATGATCATTCCACTTTCTAAACTCTGATGATGTCAGCACCCTATAAGTATATCAGGGGAAAGGAAACCTCCCAGTGATGCGAATAGCGCGCTGCGCTAATGCGTCCGTCTCTAGTGTCATAACATAGTTAGGTAGGGGTTTAAATCTAGCAGGTGGCAAGTGTGTGTGTATGAAAAAAAATCCCTTTTGGCAACTGGGAAAACACACCACAGGATGCACATACCCCTTTCTAAACGATATCACAATTATGTATGGCTTTTGATTACAGACATGCCACGTGTGTTTTGCACACACAGAATGCCCATGTGTGTGGGTTGTCACTCACAATAATGCATGACATTGATTAAACCAGTTATGGCAATGCACACATGATGTATGTGTGTACCAAATACACATATGTACCTGTGACCTTCAATAGTTACCATGTGTGATGCCTGCCACATGTGAATACATGGTATTTGCACAGAGTAACATTATGACCGTGGTCTTCTGTGCAGGTGCAGCATGTGGGATGTGTATATACAGTGTGAGATGTAGATGCTATCAGCCTAGTAGTGAGGGATGCACACCTGGTCTGGGGCATATAGTCTACATGTTGTTGATGTACAGGAGCTGCATGTTTTCACCTGTTGTGGGAGTGGTAAGACAGTATTCCATAGCAATGCAGTGACTGCATGCTAAGAACCATTCAGCTAGGGTTTTGTAGCTACACTAAGTCATTAGCATTCAGAAATTTGTCAGAATCCGTGGTGAGGGTCTGATGCCAACCAAGGTCAGGGGTCTACCAGCCTGTGTCACTTGCTCAGTGATCCCTTCCATGTTCCCTATCATGTATCCCAGTGAGGGACATCCCACATCAGCTGTGGTGGCATGGACAATGACTGAGTCATATGTGTCCATGCATCTGACTGACTTGTATGTTTGTGTTATGTGGTGAACCATAGTGCCCCATGAGCATATCACTGTGACCTACACCTTTTCCAGCCTGGTGAGCATTGTCTCACTGTACTGGACAATAAAAGTACCTAACACAACTGTGGCAGTAGTGTTGTATAGCTGTACAGACTGTGCTTGTTTGACACACAGGATTTGTGTGCTATGTGTTATGCGTGCTGTGTGCAGGCCTAATGTATGCCTGTGTGCCAGCTGCAGAGATGTCTGCCAGTCATGCAGGATGCTATCCTTAGGCTTCACAACTGACCTGTTGTGTTTCCATGCTTGTATTAGTGTCCGTGTAGGTCCACATCAGATTGGTATTGCTGTCACGGTAGTATTTCATGCCACCAGACAGGTTATGCCAGTACTGGGTTCAGAGTGCTTAGTCCACAGTTTGGCCATGTGTTTCCATCTCATACATGTGATGTAAATCCATGGGTAGGGGATAGGGTTGACTGTGTACATGTGGCAGCTGTGACATTACTACATGACACACATATTCCACAACTGTACCATAGAGGTGACTGACAACTGACCTTTGCACATGCTACCATAGTATTGAGATTACATTGGTAATTAACAGCACATAGGGACAATGGTGATAAAGATACATAGGTCCATAGGTTCGTACAGGGATGTCTGCCCAGGGCATGTATCCATCTAGCCAGAATGTGTGTGCCTTTCAACATGCATTGTGAATCTGTCTTGCTATGCCCTTTTCCAAGGTTAGTATACTGTGCCTCTGTCTCACAGTGACACATAAGTGATACCCAGGGTAACCCTACAATGTCACATCCTGTCATTAATATCACTCTTGAAGATAGTCACTGAGTCAGTCTGCCTAACCTCTATTGGGATAATATTCAGGAATGAAGGGAGCCTCTGAGTTGTGAATGTGTCCTCCAGCATGTCCTGTGTATATCCCTCCTGAGGTTCAAGTATTTCCAGCGTGTATCCTGGTGGGATCTGGATATTCTGAGATGCAGCATGGCCATTAACTGAGGGTATGACCTGGCCTTCTATGTCAGGCACAGATTGCCTATGAAGAGGCAGTATGTCACTGAGTAGAGCTGCTGTTACTTTAACCAGTCAGTATGTGGCATCTGTTTGAGCCCTTTGATCCCCTTGTCGAGGTACATATGTGGTATCTCCAGTTGCTGCAGGTGTCTGGTAAGGTGCATGCCGACAGGTTCATCATAGTCAATTATGGGCATGATGAGGGATGAGTAAAGGGGCACAATGTCCACCCCTGATCTACATGTGGATCCCATGATGATGTGGCCCATATAACATGCTTACCTAACCACTTTGTCCATGTTGTTGTCAAATGGTAGAATGCTATCAACCTGTGTACTCCAAGGTCCATAATTCCTTCGTCTGCACTTAATGGATTAACACATATGTGGTACGTTGTGGTCACTCTGTGTTTGACAAAGGGGATGACTATACGCTTTCTGTCATTCACGTTGAGGCCATGGCTGTGGCACAAGTCATGTGTTTCCAAGAGTCCCTTTTGGAGGGTGCGTGTGTTAGCTGGTGAGTTGATTATGGTGTCTGGTTTGCAGTCACCTGCAACTTGCTGAGCCACAGTACTTCCATGTTGGCCTGTACCTATGATAAATATATAATGAAGATGACAGCCCCCAGGGCTGTGCCTTGTGGGACACCACTTGTACCAGGTTGGAGGCTGACATGGCTCCAGCAATTCTACCATATGTGTTCTGCCCTTGAGCCACTGTGCAATACCCATAGTGACATAGGGGTTAATATGTACACTGGTGAGCTTCCCTAGAATGCACAACTGGGGTATTGTATCCAAGGCTTATGCAAGGTTCAGGTAGGCTGTGTAGACCTCCTTCCCCTTGACAGTGGCCTTGGTGACTGTTTCAAAGAAATCAAACTGGTTGGAGAGGCAGGATTTGCCATTGACAAAGCCAAACTGTGTATGGTGACATGTCTGTAGGTCCACAATATCTAGAAGTGTGAGGTTCATGATGATCCTTGCCATAGCTTTGCAGACAAAGCTAGTCAGACATATGGGTCGTGTAGTGTCCAGGATCCGTGAAGGCACCACCTGAATGTTGAGGGACCACTGTTGCTGTATGCCACTCTCTGGCCACATATCGTGTATTAAGGCTGGGATTGAACAGTGGTGTTATGTCTGGGTCTAGCTCTTCTCGTGGTTCATGTAGGACACAGCCTGGGACACTGTCTGGTCCCATTGATGCAGTGTTTATTGCTTTGGGAAGGGCATCTCTTACCTGAGCATCTGTGATGTCAGGGGGGGGCAGCACTGTGCCGCCAGACATATTTGCCCTTTTGGTGTGGTGAGGGGAGAAGGCAGCATTGACCCTGCCCACTAGGATGATGGCAATGTCTGCATGTTTTGTATTTTGTGTGACATCTTGGATTACCTCTGAGCATATCTGGGTAGTACCACCCAGGTTACTAACATAACTACAGGCAGCCTTGTGATTATCCTCAGTGGCTTGTGGAACCCTCTCTCAAAGATGGCCTTAGACAATCATATGGGTGCCTGTAGTTGTCTTCCAATACTCATCAGTGGTGCCTTCACATTTTGGGAGGTTGTTGTATCATGTAGTGGCGTCATCCTTCTATTGTATAGTGTGTTTATGGCTGGTGTCCGGCACCCAGGACATCTGCCTTTGGAGAATTGGGTCATGCTTTCATATATGGCTTCATGATCCATGCATTCCTGAATGTGTCCATAGAATGCCTTTATAGAGGTATCTGCAGTCTGGTCCATATTGTCAACAGGCCTTGGGCCTTTGAAGGTTTCCACATCATTTATGAGGGGTGTGAACTTGCTTGATATGAGCTGTTGACAGACGTGCCGCCCTCCAGACAGAGCACGGTGAGGGTCACAGTTAGCTACTTGTCGGGTGATAGCATGTGCCACATAACACAGGCACACAGGTCACTCCACAACAAGTACAGCTATGATGCAGACATTGTCCATGCTGGTGCAAACAACCTGAGACGTACCTCCCTGGACCACATGGCAAGAGACACAGAGGAGCTCTTACAGCACCCTCTCAAACTCAGGACTCCCACACAGCCTTCATGCTGACACAGGACAGTTTAGATTACTCTGCAAACACCATCATACTGGGTGACGTTAGCTACCCAAACATAGACTGTGAACATTACACAAGCCACAATACCCAAGCTCTAGGGTTCACATAGATCATACATTCTTTGGCTATGGAACAGGTAACCAACCTTCCCACAAGAGGGGAAGATATACTAGACCTGATCATCACAACCATGAGTACAAACAGCTCACCACTCGGAGTATATCCCTCATTGTTGCAATCAAACCATATACTCATCACACTGGAGTACTGGATCCCCCACATATGCAAACCTCAAACACATCGATGTGTGTGTTGGAAATGTCCCTATTAGCAACTGTGACAGTACAGTACAGGATGCAGATTCCCCTTTTGAAACACTGATGATGTCAGGACTGTATAACTATATTACCTGTAGTAAAGTCCTCCAGTAATTCACATAGCGCGCTCTGCTAATGCGTCTTTTTCTAGTGTCATAACGTAGTTAGGTAGGGGTTTGAATCCTGCAAAAGGAATGTATGAGTGGGGTTTATGTGTGTGCACTATGCTGGGAGGGTTAACTGCCTTTTGACAACTGGGAGAACACACTACAGGGTGCACATCCCTCCTCCTACACACAGATGATGTCAGCACCCTCTAAGTACAGCATTAGTAGAGATTTCTCCAACTACTGCAAATAGCACACTCTGCTAATGTGTCTGTTTCTACTGTCATAACACAGTTAGGTATGGGTTTGAATCTTGCAAATGGAAAGTGTGTTTTACTGTTGGTGGGGTTAGTGTGTGTGCACAATGATGGGGTGGGATGTGGCTTTTGCCACATGGGGCTATGCACTGCAGGGTGGTCATAACCTTCACAAGCAGTGATGTTGATAGCACCCTATACAAACAAAACTACAAAAGAGAAGGTGGTGGTACCAATAACACATGTAAGGTAACACTTCTTCAAGTAATGTCCACAAAACGGAGTAGGATAATCAAACAATTCTTTTATTCTATACAGATATGACAACAGACAACTGCCAGTACTCAGTATAGTGTTATATGCTACTGTAACACGCACATGTACCCAAATATACCTAGATAGTGCTCTGAAGCCTGAATGTGGCAAGTGTGTGGATGTGGGATGTGTCTGTGTGTGCATTTCCATATGGGAAACATGTTTGATGTGGCAATCAGGGTACTACAGTACCTGATGCACATTACATCTTTCAACCGATGAGGTTGCCTGCACCCTGTGAGTACAGGTAGAGAAGGGGACGCCAGTAGTAAACAACATAGTGCACTTCTCAAATGTGTACCTGTCATGTATCAACAGCTACTCATGTAGGGTGATAAATAATGGGAATGGCAGGTGAGCGTGTGCATGTGTGTGGGTAGCAGGGTGTGTATAAATGCATGTGTGACAGAACAGTTACATATAGCTGAATCTACGTAACAGCACAAGATGCGCATTGCCATAGTCAATGTTAGCATGTGATGGTGTGCAGCTGGTACACTTTGGTAAGTAGTATGGATGCATATAACAATTGAGGACAGTCATACAGTTACTGCAGCAGGACTGCTGGGATATATACACACAATTATACTGGAACAGTGAACAGTTACCAACATGTTACTACTTATACACATCTATGTAGTCACCCTGTGCATCAGCAATGTGTTTACCTTTACCTGCACCGATGTTGTAGTATGCAGGAGGTGGCACAGTGTCATCATATGCACAGGGTGTGGGTTAGGTATGCCCAAGCCAGCCACTGGTAACACCAATTGACATGTGTGTGTATGTGTGTTTGTGAGGGGCAGCAGTACAGGGTGGACCGGTGTTGGTGCAGTGTGTGTGTGTATGTGTTTGCCCTAGGTGTTAGGTTTCTGCATGTGTGTAAGCATGCACACCGTCCCACATAATGGCTGCCATGTACAGGGTTTTGTGGACAGCCACAGACTGCACCTGTCAGGTCATCCAGATCAGTGTCTGTGGGCACAGACACGGTACCTCTGCCTGGCAGGGGTGCTACGGGCCGTATCCGGTACTAACCCAGACTGGGTACTGTCATCGGAAGCAGGGGTGTGTTGACTGGACACAGTTCCCTGTTGGGACTGTCCAGAGCCACGTGCACATGGTCTCCTGGGGCGTCTTGATGACAGCACAGACCCAGCATTGCTGGGGCTGGTGCTGGCACTTGAGGTGCGCGAGTGGGCCTGTTGTCGTCCGTGGCCACTGCCAGCTGGTGCTGTTGCTGGCATACGGCCACGTCAACGTCGCAAACGCACACCATGGCCCTGGCCCATGGACATCTGGTTGTGGAGCAGCTGTTCTATGCCCCCATGTCTGTCAACGACATCTGTGAAGTTACGGATAGCATTCGCAACGTCACGCATGCCATCTGTCATGGCTGTGCGACATTCTCTCAGCTCCCTCAGACCCTGTCTGGTGTACCTTTCCATACGTGCCTGTGCCTGCATGACAGTTCGAAACATAGTGGAGGTTGACATACCTCCTTGGGCACGTCGGCCAGAGGCAGTACAGCCAAGGATGCCCCCACGGGAACCCATGGGCGACTGTCTGCGTGGTACCATTGGAGGCCCCTGCTCATGGCTGCCTTGTGGGGATGCATGTACCACAGGTACCACATTACCCTGATCTATGCCCACTGCAGACTGTCCATCACCTAGGGACAATGGTGACAAAGGATGTAATGGCAGGATGACTGTGCGCATTGACGGGGTTGAAAGCTGTGGACTGTCAATTGGCTGACCAATGGTGGACCCAGACACACCTTCCTGCACCATTACAGACATTTCATCATCATCAGTACCTGGGGCACAAGATTCAGGTTCCCTGCTGCAGGTCACCAGAGCAGCACCAGAACCTACAGGAGGAAAACATGGAACACAGATTACAGTCTCCATACATATTTGACAGAGATGCATTTCAATACTAATGCACACATTCAGAAATGGACACATGCACTCATGGACACTAACACACATGCACACTTGGGCACAGGCATGCTTGCACACATGCACACCCCACAGTAAAAACATACATCAGTACCGTGTTACACTACTCAATCTACTACAACTGTATTACGGGTATTGTGAACACAGTCACCAGCAAGTCTACTACAGAGTTACACTACTCTTCCTAGTTTTCTAAATTGCTTTACAGATAATGTTAAAAAGACTCACCAGCATGTATGGCCTGCCTCGTTGCTAGATGGGAGGGACCTGGAAGTGTGAAGAGAGTAATGTCAGTGGGCACATGTGTGCCATTTGTTTTGCACATGATACAGTACAGTAGTACACTAGTTCCCTTATACACATCAGCTGCACATAATGTCTGTATATATATCATGATGACAGATACATACCACATGCACACCTTATGCGTGCATGAAGTAACAGTGTACAGAACAGTCATATGTACATACCAGGGGTTAACTCTAATCTCACCCTTACCTCTCTTCAAACGACACCTCAAACTGTACTTCCCAAACCACTGGCTTTGTTCTTCTTGGAGTACAGGCTAACGTCCCTTTCCCTACCCTCTCTTTACCTTTAACCCCTCATTGTGCATAGAAACTAGCTTCTACCCTGTTTCTTTCACCTTGATGTCCTTCTATGCTCTGACCTACTTCTCCCATCCCTCCCACATCATCTTGACTGTCTTCCTTCTTTTCCTCACTTCCCTTCTTGACTCCTGCCTCTTCCATATCATTGTATCTTTCATACTCCTTCTACTTCTCTACCCTTCTGAGCCCTAACTATTATGTATCTGGCTTTTGCCTTATTGCATAACCGTTATGCTTTAGGTAGGATTGCTTTTAAACCAATGGTACATTGTGTATGACTCTAAACTGTTTGAGTTCCTTACATGTATGTTGATTTAATTAACAGGCTGGTGTACAATTCTATCATGTTGGCTGTCTGTATTAACAACTTGTCTGTCTGCCTTTATTACATTATGTGTGGAGCTTTTCTCCACAGGCCTCTACTGAAAATGGACATATATCCAGCTAGACTATCTGGGTCAACAAATGTAAGAGTAATAATAATAAATGAATATGGCATCTTACCTGCACGCTCGGTGTCTTGCTGCTGTGTGGATCCAACCTCCATCATGATGCATGAGTGTTGCTGTTGTTGTTCTGGGGCTGGATCCACAACACTTAGCAGTAGCCCCTCCTGTCTGGTGAGGGGGGGATGTGTGGCCACCCCCCCACCTGTGGCAACCTGTTGCCTGCGGATATCTGCAGCACGCTGGCGGACATTTCTTATCAAATCACTGCAGTGATGTCTCACCTGCTCATATGTCCTATCATGCATGCCAACATCATTTATCCTGCTAACGAGGTTTTGCCACATTGCAGACCTCTCCTGCTGATTCTGGGTGGTGCATGAGAACAGGATGGCATAGTCACACACCAGGCTCTGGTGAATCACGTCATCCTCTGCAGCAGAATATGATGGGTTCCTTTTTGGAGCCATGTCTAGCTGGAAAGGTACACAAACAGGTTATCAGCATAGTATATCAACAATACATGGTACACATTCTATACAGGGAGTATTAACTTCTACGTATTACTGCTTGGTTAAAACTTGATTACAGTGTAGCTATCATTCTATGTCATTTTTACTAAGCACTTGGCCTTCAGACCAGTTGTTTTACATTAGGGAGGTTGGTGGCAAGCACTATGGTGGCAGGACACATATCTTTCATCCATTGAAGTTGGGCACTGCTGATTGAGGGCCCAGTGTACAAGTGTATTAGTTCTGGTATGGGCAGTTGGCCTTCAGGCCAGTTATTTAACATTAACAAGGTTTGTGGTCTGCACTGTGTGTGACAATAGGCTGTACTCTGCCATTCATAGCTGGGGACATCTGGTTTCAGGTTTATAGTGCCTGCATATCTGAGCTGTATCTTACTGACATTGCTACACCTTGTTTGCTGTAGCAACCACTACATCCAGGCCTCCTGGATCTACCTTTGTTTATATGCTTGTTATTTGTTAGCTTGTTATTTCACTGGTATGCTACTTCCACATAGTACACAGCTTGTCAACACGTCTGTGACTCACTACTGATATCTGCATTGCTTACTGTATGTATTTCCATGTTACACATGACAGCAAGTGACTGCTTCTCATTGTTGCATTTACTTAATTGTGACACATTGCACTTAGGTTACCTGGCACTTGCTCACTGACGCTTTTATATCAGTCAGCAGTTGTAGGTAATGTCAATACACCCTCACTCCCCACTGTACCTTGTTTTCAATCATTAATTATTACAGAATTCAGAATAGTATTCTAGCATGTCTAGAGGTCAGTTGTCAGTTCCTTCCCCAGTCCAGCTGGTGAGTGTGGTACTCCAGAGACAATGTTGGAACAGATGCATGTACACAGACAACCCCCTCCTCCTAATAACAAATTCAAACTCATGTGAGTGATGCAACCATATACCAAACTGGAGGATAGGCTCTGTCTACTCAATACCGCCATAACCAGTCAGGTGGCCAAGGAGACCACACACTACACTTCCAGTCTCACATAGACCTACCACAACAGTGGACCTAACACATGATCACACATAAACATACTTGTAGGCTCGGACCACAGGGACATGTGAATCCCTCATGATTAGCTGGGCTATATAACATGTCTTTCAATCCACATTGGCCATGTGGTTGACAAATGACAGACCGCTACCATGTTTCTACCCCAGGTCCCCAACTATGTCTTCTGTACTCATTGGCCTTACACCTATGTTGTACTGTGCTCCTAAGCAGACATCCATGCAACCACTACCACGGAAACAAACATGTGCAACACATATCACACAAAGCCAATGTGCTGAACACTCACAGCCATTAACAGTAAACAACACACCTCATACACCTGTACTAGGTGCCTCTATCATCAGGCACACTAACATCACGTTCACCAGGCTTAATGAGGTGAGGGTCACGGTGTGCAGCCTGTCGGCCACTATGACCTGCCACATAACACAAACACTCAGGTAACCCCAAGGCAAGTACAGGTATGACTCAGTCACTGTCCATGCTGGTGTGAATGGCCTGACACATTCCTCCCTGGACTACATGACATGAGACAGTACAGAGCTCTCTGAGCACGTAGCCCAAGACAGTTTGACCCTGACCTTGAGTAGCATCCTACCCTCACCTAGAACCATGCCACAATATCAAGGCACGATGATCCCTTCCAACAATTGACTGACATACTGGTGTCATTCACAGGTGTGCCAATGCCTGCCATCTTGGGGTGGTATGCTTTGCTAGGGACAGCTTGCACCTGTCACCCCTGTCCCATTGGAATTTGGCGGAGACTCTTGCTGCACCCATAGTGCCTGTATTAGGCAAGGCTCATAAGGCAAACCCACATCCATTTGTATCACAAAGGATGAGGAAGTGAGAGTGATGCTACTCAACACCAGAAGTCTAGACCTAAGGATGTACACAATCAAAACCCTACTTGACATGCTGGACATTGATATCTGTGCAGTAACATAAACCTGTTTCAGGTTTCACAGGAGCACACCAGTACTACCAGGTTATAGCTGTTACCATTCTTGTCGGCCACAACACTTGAACAAAGGAGGGGGAGTATCAGTATTCAATGCAGATTCCCACGCCTCCACATTGGTGGCACAGTACAACATAGGTGTTAGGCCATTGAGTACAGAAGACGTAGTTGGGGACCTGGGGTAGAAACATGGTAGCGGTCTGTCATTTGTCAACCACATGGCCAATGTGGATTGAAAGGCATGTTATATAGCCCAGCTAATCATGAGGGATTCACATGTATGGCAGGGGAGGTCATTGTGCCTCTACTCATCCATCATCAAACCTATAATTGCGTACAATGCACCTTTTGGGATGTACCTAACCAGACACCCACAGCAACTGGTACAGGACAACACTACCTCATCAAGGGGATGCAATGGCTCACACAGATGTCATATGCTGCCCAGGTAAAGTAAATCCCGCTGGACTCAGTGGCTTATTGCCGGTTCAGAGGCAATCTGTGCGTGCCATATACAGCCATGTCCTACCCAGCAGTAATGAACATGCTGCACCTCAGGCAATCAGAGTCCCATACAGCCACATGCTCAGGAGAGCTGGACCTCAGCACTGACATCCATGGACATGCTGGAGTGGCATATTCCTGACTGAGAGGCTCCCTTCACTCTGTAATGAGCTGACACTACAGGTTAGGCAGAGTCCCTCATTGACTCTCTTCCATAGGAATCTGGATGACTGGATGTAGATCATAGTTGTACCCCAGGTATCACTTCTATGTCACTGTTAGGCAGAGGCACAGTATACTAACATCGGACAAGGGCATAGCAGCATAACTTGTAATTGGGTGGTGAAAGACAAACACATTCTACTAGGCTTACCAATGCCCTAGGGCAAATAGCCTAGTATGAACCTATGAACATGTGTGTACTGCTATAGTACTTCTGCCATATGTTGCATGTGTGTGTGTTGTGGGGGATGCACAGGTAATGGCCGGATACTTCTGCACAGGCGACACGTCTGACACATTCTGGGTGTTCATCCCTACATACTGGATGTGTGTTGCCATCCAACCCAACCCTGTGATGTGCACACATTACTCAGCCTGGATTTACATATCCGAACAACACCACAAGCACAGTACACTACCTTCCTATGTATGCATTTAATTACATAGTTATTCAGTAGTTATGACAGTGATGCTATCCATGCAGCCCATTGTGCCAGTGGTAGCCACAACACACACCGACAGCACCTTTGCATATGCTTACCACAGACATCCCACATACTGCATGTACTGTGCACACACATATCTAACCTAGAACAACTGCACACCACTTATTAATCATGTCCAGTGGAGTACAGATACAGGCATATTGTATAAAAATAGTAGGAGGCTACTGCAGCACAGGGCAGATTCACATGACAGCAAGGCATCTGTGGTCAGCAGTGTTAAGATGCTTCACATTCACCACATGCACAGATATTGGCAACATTGTTGCAGACAGTTTAGGTGCAGGTACCCCCCCCATTCTCCTACACATGTGGTATTAGTTATCCCAAATGACTGTCACCTCCCTATCCTCTCACATGTCCAGGTGAGAGCCACCTTCATCATTGCACAACACATAGCATTACTGTTACGAAATGGTATCCCTGGATGTGTGCTACATTCACCCCTGGAGGACATAGCACCACATGACAGACTGATATTAATCCCTGGCCATACTACAGGATATGTACCTGAACAGTGCCATACATACACAGTGGTCCCACACCAATGAGGAGGAACCTCTACTGACCCTGGGAACTACTGCATCATATGCACAACTGGCCTTGTGTTCTAAGCTATGGAAGTGTTAAGTATGGGTAACATGTACAGCAATATTACATATGTTTATATTTCAGGACTATGTACACACAACCTATCTCATGCACATACCTATAGATAGTGAACTATGATACATTTGGAGGTGTCACAGTAAATGCAGTATTAACCTGCTACTTTGCATTACCTGTGTTTGTGGCAGCTGTTGGTGTGTCACTGGTGCTGCTTGAAGTTTGCTGCTGCTGCTGCTGCTGGTTTTGCTGCTGGCTGTCTTTATTTCTGTTTTGTTCTCTCTCTGTCTCTCTCTCTCTTTCTGTCGGTTTTGTGCAATGAATGTATTGCATGAGTGTAGTGTGGGTACTCATTGCTTTTGTAGGTATCTGCATAGGTCCATGTGATGGCCTCTGCACCAATTGTAAGACAGCATTTGCTAATTGCATGCAGCCAGGTGTGTACTGATTGCATGTCTCACTGTGATTTCAGGACACTGCTATAAAAGGGTATGTGAGATAGGCGTTGCCCTTTCAGATTGTAGGCCGTGGACCATGCTGGTATGCTGTTGACAGTGTTCTGTGAGTGTGAAGGTTAGTACATCTCCCATGCTTCATGCTGTGTTGTAGATTCAGGTTGCTGCATTTCTCTTGCCTGTTCCCTGTAGTGAGTGTGTATGCATACTGACACCTACAACTATATGTCATATGTATTTCTATATAAATATATATATATCTGTGTACATATACATACTTTCATATATGTACATTAGCTGACATTATTGGGTACAAGCTAACAATTAGCAGGGCTGTTTCTGTTAACACTACACTAGTATGGGAAAATCCAGTAATTGGGACTATAAAAGTCTGCCTGACATGCTTTAGTTAGTAGTCATACTATATTGCCTTTATCTTCATTCCTACTATTACATGTTCCACTTATTTAGCACTATATTCCTGTATGAGAGTCATGGCTTAGTGGTAGGTCATACAGACTAGTGTTACAATGGTCTTGGGGTAGGGCCTACTAGTATGCTTATATTCTGCTTGTGACTTGAGTATAGGGCCTATCAATCAAAGTGCTGGAAGCACCTTTAAGCAGTTAAAGGGGTTAGTAGGTCTCACAGGAGCCAGGCTGTGTTGCAGATTCTGGTTGCTGCATTTATCTTCACTGTTTCCTGTAGTGAGTGTGTATGGATACTGACACCTACAACTATATTTCATATGTATTAATATATATTTATATATCTGTATGTGTAGATATACATACCTTCATATATGTACATTGCCTTACTTTATTATGTACAAGCTAGCAAGTAGCAGGGCTGTTTCTGTTAACACTGAACTAGTATGGGAATCCAGTAATTTGGCCATTGAAACTCAACCTGACATGCTTTGGATAGTACACCTCCTATATTGCCTTTATACTGATTCCTAATATTACATGTTATATTTATTTTAGCACTGTGTTCTCGTAAGGCAAGCATGGCTTAGTGGTAGGTCATACAGACTAATGTTACCAAGGTCCTGGGTTTGAGACTGACAGTGGGAATTTATTTTTCTTTTCAAACTGAGTACAGGACCTGTCAATCAAAGTGCCATAAAGGCACTTTTAAGCACTTTAAACCAGGTCTGCGCTCGTTTGCGAGGAGCTCACGCATGCGCACTGGCGGTGAACTCCGCTAACACAAGCTCACACCCGCGCTAATTTCTTTGAAAGAAAAGAAAAAGGGGTGACAGGAAAGTGGTGAAAAGGGGTCACAAAGAGGGTAAGACAGTAGGGAAACAAGCGTGGGATTTGCAGGAGGGATGTAGGTAAGGCCCATAGATGCCCATGTCTTTGGCAGCAACAGCTGTGCATTTCCATGTATTTTGGTGAGACATTGGAAACCTTTCACCCCTGAAAGAGGTGTCAGGACAACATTAATATTTGTTGTAGAGCCAATTGTAATTAACTGTTTCAATGTCAAGCAGACATGTGTGCGACATGGACAGCTATGTATGGGCGTAATTTTTTGTGGGTACAGAGTGCCCTTTTTTTTTTTTCAGGTGAGAGTGGTATGTCAGGTGAAGGAAGTCGGTATAGCTGGGGAGGTAGGTTGGGTAGGTTAACAGACAAGACAGACAAGATGCATACAGGGGCGGTGTATGACACACGTGAGGGGTTACACAATTGACGGGGACGGAGGTTGGGATATCCGAGATGCATGAGCCCACAGATGGCAACAGTGGAACTGATATCCCCACCCATAGGCAGTTGCCACTGTTCCTTCACAGCACAGGACGGGCTGTGCTGGGGGCTGTGTAGGCCCGGCAACGGCCGGGGCCGTTAGCTGTGCCACACGAGCCTCAAGCTGGCGTAGGGGCCCAAGAACGGAGTCTTGGATCTCCCTTCGCACCACAGACCGGACACCTTGGAGGGTGAGTGGGCGAACCCCTCCGCCACACTTGCAGAGGGGACCGGCCCCATCCCTGCAGCGCTTCCACCCGAAGGTGGCACAGGGCCACCGGAGGGGGGTCCGGCCTGGGCACTAGTGCCAGGTGCAGTCGCCAGCTGAGGTGGGAGAGGTGGGTCCGCTGGGACCTGCCTTCCCAAGCGTTCTAGGTTTGTGAGTTGTTATGTTAGTTTGGGTTAGTGGCATTTTATTCCATTCAGATTAGTTGTAACAGCATGCATTGGTATTCCCATCAAACAAACACCCAGATATTAACACCATTGAACAAGGGGCATATCAATATCACATGCATTATTTGAACAGAAATACACAGTCAAACAACATGCAGGGTTGATTAATGGCAACAGGCCATCAAATTTGCAGGTATGAACAGGGCACATGCACGAACAGACATGCATATATTTTTGAACGGACAAATGTCCATGATTAATGAAATGTTCACATACCATTATTTAGTGGGTATTGTTATATGGAATTATAGGGTTGGGTGGAGATAGAAAGTGATGACACATTCATATGTTACACATTGATTTACATTTGTAATAGGTACACAATTAAGTTGAAGCTGATGTTTCAAAATAATTTTTATTTGACTATCATGCTAGACCTGTTACAAATACATCACTATCCTACTTATTTTGAATTTGATCAGATACATCATCCTGCTACACTTTGATGATAGGACAGGGGACAACTATGGCTGTTTAGTCTGTCAAATAATCATTCATTCTATCTGCAAATTGTTTACTGTGATCACCATATACAGAATTTGGCCTAGACATTCCAGATTCTGACACACTCAAATCAGTTTGGGATATTAAGTTGTACTTCCCACATGCATTTAGTTCTGTAGAAACACACTGGGGCTAATATATTCAGGGGTTATTACTACTTTATTTATTCATACATGACCCTTTCTGTCACTCTCACACATCCTGCAACTTCACAGTTCAGGTTGCTACTTCTAGGCTTTGTTCACATGTTAGACTGGTGGTGATTCAAACACTTTCCAACAGCCTCACTTCTGTCATGATTCAGCATTTCAACAGGGGATATATCTCACATGTGACTACCTCAGATTCTGAAGCTGTACTCTTGAGACTACTGCAGGTTACACTATTTTAATTAATGGTGAGACATCTGTATTACAGCACTGTTTAATTCTATCAATTATATTTCCAGTTACACTTGCATACTGATGGACTTGTTGCAGCCATACCTGCAGACTTTCAAATCTTGCTTGCACTTTATATTACTTTTAATCAATACACTGCAGTGTTCTGATACATGCTACAGTATAATATTTATTTACAAGTACTGGGTGGGGTTACTAACCTGCATGGTGGCGCAGCCGCACCAGCCTATGGCCATGCATCTCGCCGTTCATAGAGCGGACACCTGCAGCTGTAATACGAAAGAAGTAATATTGGACTACACATCTCCATAGTAAGTAAAATGTAACTTACTCAGTAGTGGGGCGTTGGGCATATCCCGGGCCTCCTGGATCCATTCGGTCAACTGGTCTTGCTTGCGTCGCTTCAGGTCCACATGGTGGTGACGGACCTGCTCACCAGTGCGTGGAATGCCAGTAGCACTGGTCAGATCACGAGCCAACTGGTCCCATGCCTCTGCCCTGTACGCTCCCCATGAGACCTGGCCCTGCATGAGTTGCGCCTCGTGATGATGGACAAGGAGCCAGACCATGTATCTGGACTCCTCAACGCCCCAACGCTGTGCTCGAAAGCAACGTCCCTCACCTACTCCACTCATTCTGACTGCAGGTCTGTTCTACAATAATTTCTGCTGTGTATTCCCGCCTATGGGGCTTATATATGCCTCTTTTCCCGCACATTTCTCTGATTGGCCATTTTGGAATTGTATCTACTTCACTGAAAATGCTTTATCATGCTCCATTCTGGATTTTATTACATATATATGCTATTTCTGCATTTCTAGGTACTGCTGTCATGGCTTAGTGGCTTAGTACCTTGACTCTAGTGCATGGTATCCTGGGTTCAAATCTGGCAACTGATTTTTGATTTTCCTTACAGAACTGAGTTGAGGACCTGTCAATCAAACATGCCAAAAGCACTTTTAAGCACTTAAAACCAGGTCTGCGCTCGTTTGCGCGGAGCTAACGCATGCGCATTGGCAGCTTGTGGGAGTGCCGCGCAAACGGTGTGCGCTGGGATAAATCTTAATTGGCTAGTGACACACATGTTCAGCTAAGCACAGCTAGTTGCAAACAGTTTCAGCCTATTAAACCGGTGCTTAGCAACGGGCATGCAGTTTGCAGCTTGTTAAACAGTACTCAGCTACGGGCAGTCTGTCTCACATCAGCTTAGCTATCAGTACATTTCTGACTATTTTTATTATTGTGTTACTTCAAAATATATGCTCCATTTCATTCCATTTTACAAAAGGGAATACTTTTACATTTGTACAATACTGTCAGGGGGCATTTTAGTGCTTATTTACAAAAAAAAAAAAAAATAGGTTGTTGTGGGGGCTCGAACCCTGCCTGCCTACTCTTAGGCCAGCAACTCTACTGCTAAGCTATTACTTCTTGGCTTACTTTGCATATTTAGTTCTTATATCCTTTTCCACTGACTGCTAACTGCAATTGCGCTAGTAGCACACCCGCGCACACAGTAGCAAACATTTACGGGGTTTTAAAAAAAAAAAAAAGGTTTTAATTTAATTTTATAACATCTCTTCACTTTATACATTATACACTGATGGTCAGTCGGGGCATGTGTTGTGTAGTGTGTTTATTCACATTTCCATGGCCTCTCTCGTGGCTGTTTACTTTCAGCCATTATAGTCTTCCGGGGGCGTGTCCACTTGCAGGGCTTAGCCTACAGACATGCCCCCTACTCTCTTACACGGACCGTGTAAGAGTTACTAGTGTGATTCAGCATGCCTCATGCACCTCATGCATATGCATGACATGCTGACATCACACCGTTTAACTGCAGCCTCCGTGTAAGAGTTATAACTCTTACACGGAGGCTTCGTGAATCTGGCCCAATGTCTTTGTATAAAGCCTCTGTGCTGACCTTCCACTGTTTTCTGCTATCCTGGGGCTTTTTCTGATGTACAGCGCATGTGTATGGGACTTGCATTCCCATACTTAAGCAGTACATCAGAGCTATGCAGAGGAAGCAATGAATAAAGGAAGATCCCCGTTGCTTTTTTTTTTTTTAATTCAAAATAAAAAAAAAAAGTAAAAAAAATAAATCAGGAGATGTTTTACTTTCAGGAGAGCCAGGATCGACAAAATAAAAAGATAATTAGGTATGTTTCTTTAATTTTACAGAACTTAGCTGATTATCCTTTAATTTTTATCTGTGCCATCTCTTTGCTTTAAGTCTCCTGGTTTCTTTTTTTATTGAAAAAAAAAAAGAAAATTAAAAAAAAATTACAAGAAATACTAACAGGAAAAAGTCCGTCTGACTGGACCTTTTCCTGTTGGTATAGTTTCCGATTTACAACAGGCATGCTGGTTGGGCTGGCCAATCAACATGCTTGTTTTTTAATATTAATTGCCAGTCATTGCACAATACTTCTTACACAGACACTTTAGAACATAAATAACAACAAAATTATAACATACTTGATATGCATTAACAAAGAATCTGTTTCCATTAATATTATTTTATTTATTTTATTTTTATATTACATTTGTTGACCGGGTTTATCCGACTGAGCTGAAGAGCCCTTTTTCAGCACAGGCCAGGAGAGAAAAGCTCCAACATATTATACAAGTTTCATTATAAATTAGCATTAAACATCAGTGTTACAAGATTATTACAAGGCATTAAGTAGCAGTACAATGTTATACAGTGACAATAATCAGGAGTATAGCAAAGCTCTTTCAAGATATATTAAAAGAAAATGTCATTAAGATGAATATAGTTTTTGGGGTAAGTGATTACAAAAAACAAGTTTTATCATAATGTAGTTGCATGAAGGCAAGACAATTACTATAGAATGTTTCTCTGAGGTGATTAGCTTAATAGGTTTTAGAAGACAGATTGAAAGAGTCGTCAAGGAAGATTAGAGAGAGCTAGTGAGAAGAGTGAGTTAAGGGCAGAAAAGTAGGTTAAGTTATGAAAAGTAGGGAATGTTTAAGGAGGGAGAGTGCAGTGGCAGGACCAGTGACTTTTAAAGTGCTCTTTGGTGGCTGTCTTAAATTGTTTAGGATGTGCAAGGGTCCTGAGTTCTAGTGGAAGCCCATTCCAGGCAATAGGGGGGTGATAGCTGTACATGTTGTGTCTAAATTTAAGCTTGGTTCATAGAGTAGTACTAGGCTAACTGCCCATGTAGGCTATTATAAGTCTAGCCAATTACCCCATGTTAGAATGAAACTTGCACCTTGTGTCTATAAGGTTAACACTTTAACCATTATGCCAACCTCCCATCCCTTTGGGTTTGTAGATTTGTAGTAGGTCTTGGTTAGAGCTTTGGAGAGGTCTGGAGGGAGAATAATGTGAGATGAGAGGGATAGTGTCAGGCAATAGGAAGGCTGGTACAGGACAGAATAAATGATCTGGAGCTGAGAGAGAAGAAGCTGGTGGGATAATTCAAGCTGGTTTAGGTGTTTTAGAGAGAGGCAGCGATGGGATTTATAGGTTTGTTGGGCAGTCTAGCTACCTTGTTGTAGGTAGATTCGAGTGTGGTCAGGAGTGTTGAGTAAATATTTGTGAGTATTTGAGAGTTGTATATTAGACTGGGTAGTAGATAGGTAAGAGAGAGAGTGACATTATTATTATCATTATTATAGGTTCATAGGTTCATAGGTAGGTACTAGGCTATCTGTCCGAGGGCATTTATAAGCCAAGCCAGAGTGTGTCAGCTTTCGCCACCCCATTGATTAATTAACTGAGCCTTTGTAAAGAAGAGCCGATGAAGTGATCCCAGGGGTGTATTTTCTCTTACCCATCCACTCATCAAGGTTTCTCTTGAAGAGTGTTAATGAGGGGCTCTGCCTAATATAGTTAGGAATTTTGTTCCAAAGCATTAGGAGTCTCTGTGACAGGAATCTATCCCTCCAGCATGTTCTATTTATTGTTGTAGTGAGGTTTAGCTCACTAGAGTGAGTGGCTCGCAGTGACTTGTATTTCTTTAGGCGGAGCATGTCCATCAATTCTGAGTTGGACATGGCTTTGTAAGTCAGGAAGAGATCACTTCTGAGTAAGCGATATGCCACTGAGTACAGCTGGAGTTTTTCCGGTCGGGCTGCATAGGACATATGTTTGAGGCCAGTAATCCTCTTGGTGAGGTACATTTGTGGTCTTTCCAGCTGTTGGAAGTGTTTTGTGAGGTACATCCCAAATGGGGCATTGTACTCTATGATGGGTCTGATGAGTGACAAGTAGAGGGGCACTGTAACCTCTTTATTTCTAGATGTGAACCCTTTAGTAATTAGATGGGCTACATAGAAGTATTTCCTAACTACTTTGGCAATATAATTGTCAAAGGAGAGATTACTATCTACTTGGGTCCCCAGATCTCTTATTACCTCTTCTGTAGTATGTGGGCTGCCACCTATGTGGTAATTCATGTGTGTTTTGTTTTTCCCAAACGGGATGACTATGCATTTTTTGGCATTTAACTTGAGACCATGACTTTGACACCAGGTGTCCGTTTCAGTAAGGCCCTTTTTGGAGAATGTCTGTGTCAGCCAGAGTGTCAATTATGGCTCCTCGTTTACAGTCATCAGCGAACTTGGTTAGCCATAGTCCTCCTGCATTTGCCTGTACTTCTGAGAAGTATATGCCAAACAGTAGGGGTCCCAGGACCAAGCCTTGTGGGACACCACTTGTGACTGGTTTAGAGTCGGACCTGGAGCCCACTATTCTTACCGTGTGAGTTCTGTCTGTAAGCCAGTTGGCAACCCATCTCATGATGTAGTTGTTTATGTTCAGGATGGTGAGTTTTTCCATAATTCCCTAGTGGGGAATGGTGTCAAAAGCCTTGGCAACATCAAGGTAGGCTGTGTGAACTACCTTCCCCTCATCTATGGCCTTGGTGACTGTCTCGAAGAAGTCAACCAGGTTTAGTAGGCATGACTGCCCTTAACAAAGCTGAACTGGGTCTGGTCAAGTGTTTGGAGATTTCTAATGTCTTTTTTAATGAGTTCCACGATGATGCGCTCCATAGCCTTGCAGACCAGGCTAGTCAGGCTTATGGGGCAATAGTTACCAGGATCAGTTGTGACACCTCCTTTGGGGAGCGGAATAACCGTTGCTGTGTGCCATTCTTTGGGCATGTAGCCAGTGAAGAGGTTGAGGTTTAACAGTGTGTTTAGGTGGGGGAGTTAGTTCGTTCTGTAGTTCGTGCAAGACGCAGCCTGGGACACCATCTGGCCCCATTGATGCTGTGCTTTTGGCTTTTGAATGAGCTGTTTTCACCTGTGCGTCTGTGATTTCCAGGACACTACACTTTTCTGGTATTGTTGTGGGCCCCTTTGGGGATGAGAGGGAAGTGAAGTTTGCACTGAATCTATCTGCCAGGATGTTGGCAATATCAGTCGGTTCAGTATTATTTTGTGCTATTTTGCACTAGCTCAGAGCGTATCTGTGAGTTGCCACTTAGATTCTTGACACAGCTAAAGAAGGCTTTGTGGTTATCTTTAGAATCTTTGGCTATTTTTCTTTCGAAGTTAGCCTTGGAGGATTTTATGAGGGACCTTAGTTTCTGACTGATACTGATCAGGGATGTCTTTTCTTCTTTGGATTTGCTTTTTTCTGAACTAATTTCCTCCTTTTATTGTATAGCCTGTTTATGTCAGGGGTCCACCAGACTGGTTTCCTTCTCTTAGGGGAGTGAGTCTTGGTTTTGCTAGGGATGGCATGATCCATGCATCCTTGTAGGTGCTCATAGAGTGCATTTGTAAAGGTTCCTGCATCTTGGACTCTATTATCCTTTAGCGTGGGGGCTGTGAAACTTACCACCTCTGTCTTAAGCAAGGTGAAGTTTGCTATAGAAAAGTTTTTCACATTGGTTTCCTTAGTTGGAGGTGGTGGTGTGGTGATTGGTTTATGGTCTGATCTAACCAGTGACGGGCTGATCTCCAGTGTGGAACACCTGTCGCCCATGTTGGTGATGACCAGGTCCAATATGTTTTCCCCTCTAGTATGGGAGTTTACCAGCTGATCCAGGGCATTTGAGTTAATAAATTCCAGGAAGCGCTGGACCTGGGAGTTTGTACTTGAGTAGTTTTCCCAGTTAACAGTAGGGTAATTGAAATCACCCAATATCAGGGTGTTTGGTAGGACCTTCATGTTTTCCAATGTCTCCAGAAAGGCAGAATGGTGGCCCTGGCTAATGGAGGGTGATCTGTAGCAGGCCACAATTTGCATTGCAGATTTGCCTGATGTTAGTTGCACATGGATGATCTCGGAGGTATCATGCTGTGCCACTAACCTGGAGGTGTAGGTATCCTTGATGAATATGGATACACCCCCTCTTTAGTGTTTTGTTCCATGTTCTGTGGCCAAAATGTGCTGTATGAGTTGTAGCTCGGTAGTGCTGGGTTGCTCTGTGGAGCCTTGAACCAGGTGGGTCTATATTATATGAACGAAAGTTCATAGGAATGAACAATTTAATGAGTGAAATTGTCAGGCATCTAAATGCTTTTTCTGGGGTCGCAGTACAGTGAATAGGAATATTTGCCCTTTCCTCACTGTAGTGCGATCTCGGAGTTGGAATATATATTTAGTGAGGGGTATATGGTTCGATGTCTGGTACTTTCATGCATAAGAGCGTTCGTTCATATGAACTTCTGCTCATATAATATAGACCCAAACCAGGTTTCAGTTGCTGCACAGATGTCGATGTTCTCCATACTGAGGAGTGCTTTGAGCACATGCATTTTGAAATTTAAACTCCTGGCGTTGACTTGCATAACCCTCATTTTTTTATTTGTGCTGTTTACGGAGGTGGGTCTGACTTTTGAGCCTTGCCTAAAAAGTCACTATGGGGGCAGCAAGAGCCTTGGCCAGTATCCAAAAGCCCTGGGGTGACAGGTGCAAGCCATCTCTTGCAAAGCAACGAGGCTTGTTGAGCATGTCATCTCAGGCTGACAGACACTGGATCCCCTTTGAATGACACCAGAAGCTTAGCCAATTGTTGAAATTGATATTTTTTTCTTTATACTGAGGTATCATTCTTGGTGAGGGCAGGATGCTACTCAGGGTCAGGGTCATACCCACCTGGGCTACATGATGTCTCCTTTCATGTAGTCCAGGGAGGTATGTCTCAGGTCATTCACACCAACATGAACAATGACAGAGTCATATTTGTACTTGTTCTAGAGTGACCTTAGTGCTTGTGTTATGTGGCAGATTCTGGCTCCCAACAGGCAGCTAACAGTAACCTTCTCCTTGTCCAGCCTAGTGAGTGGGATGTCAGTGTGCCTGACTATAGAGTCACCTATTACTAGTGTGTTAGGTATGTTATTTCACCTTAAGGGCTGTGATTGTGCGGCACACTGATTTTGTGTTTTATGTGTTGTCTGGTTTGTGACGGGAGGTGCAGGTTTTTTGGGTGTCTGCTTTGGAGGTCTGTGATGCTTTTGCAGATTTTTATTTAGAGCCTCTGAGTATGAGTTTGTGTATTTATGTGTATTTTTTGCCAGTGCTGGTTTAGTAGGTCTATGTGAGACTGGAGGTGTGGTGCAAGTGTTAACCTTCTCCTCATGACTGCCTGTTCCAGTCTTGGGTGGAGAGAGCTTAGCCTCCAGTTTAGCTATATAATTGCATCTCTCGCATATGTTAGTGTTTTGTGGTAGGGGGAGAGGGTTGTCTGTGTACATGAGGCAGTTGTAATATTTCCTCAGGATACCCAGTTTCACCAGCTGACCTGGAGAGTATACCTGAAAACGTCCTTTGGTCATGCCTGAATAGTAGGGTGAGCTGCTTAGTCACTTGGTTGGTGAGGGGTGAATAATGAGCCTTGCTCTGCTGGGCAATCAAGTGTTGGGGTATATTAGTGCCTGCTATTAGGTCTGAGCAAGTGCTGGACTGTAGGATGCTTTTTAAGTGCTTAAGTTGAGAGTTAGACTACTTTCAAGGGAAAAACTGAAGAGGAGACTTGATGAAGCTGAGATAAATTTAGCCCTAGCTAACCAGCGCTGCCTGGATGTGCAAAACCATGCAAACATGGTTTTTACAGCAGGGAAATGAAAGAGAGAGAGAAATTAGCCCAAAATGGCCTATAAACTACTAACTTCTGGGCTGGAACCACTCCTCCAGAGGCAGATGGCTGCTCAAAGCTCCCTCTCTCAAGGGTGAACAGAGAAACCTCCCTCTATCCAAGTAAGGTATGGGCAACTCAGAAAATTGTAACACAGCCCTGAATTCAGCGCTAGCCTGAAAACTGGACTATACTAGCTTAGAAAGGTGGGAAACAAGGAAAAAATTGTTTTTGAAAAGATAAGGCAGAAACAGTAAAAAATACACTTAAAACAGCTTTAGATGACAACAAGAAATCAGAAAAGGCTTTAAAACTAATTACCCAATTAACCAGTAAAAAATTCTCAAAACTGAGCCCTGTTCTTGTAGTCTTCAATCAGACAAATTCTAACTGCACACTCCTGCCACTGGGGTGCAGGGGAACCTTCTCCAAAAAAGAAGGCCTGGATTAGTGCTCAAGTTATACAAACAAAGCTAGATTCAGCAGGCCTGGATCTTCTATGCTACAGCAAACAAGGCGCACCAATTTCAGTAAGAAACAGTTCAAATATGCAGGCACTATAAGTCTTTAACCAGAAATTCCCAGCTCAGAAGGGCAGAGTCCAGCCTCTCCTCCCACAAGTGTGCAGACCACAAACCTTCTTAATGTAAAATAACTGGCCTGAAGCCCAAGTGCTTAAACCAGAACTAATACACTTTTAGAATAACAGACACTGAGCCTTCAGTCAGCAGTTCCCAACTTAGAAGGATGTAAGCTACCTGTCCTGCCACCACAGTGCAGGCCACAGACCTTCCTAATGTAAAACAACTGGTCTGAAGCCCAAGTGCTTAAACCAAAAGGCTTAGAATGATAGCTACACTTTAATCAGGTTACTACCAAGCAGTAATAAATACAACTGAATACTTTTAAGAAGGCCTGGATTAGTGCTCAAGTTATACAAACAAAGCTAGATTCAGCAGGCCTGGATCTAGTCTATGCTACAGCAAACAAGGCGCACCAATTATTATTATTATTATTATTATTATTATTATTATTATTATTATTATTATGTAATTATTATGAATGACACTGCTATTTCTGTGTGCAAATCATTAGTAGAAAGCATGGCAGATCTCGATGAGAAAACAGTGCAGTTATTTTAAAGACTGAGCTATAGTGTTGTGCATACTGATTCAGACTGTTGTATCCTATGGTATCAGTAGAGTGCATATTCAATGTTTTATATGTTTTACATTGCAAAGTGCTGATTTTACCAGAAAGGTCTTTATTGTGTAACAGTAGTGTTTCACTCATGATGGTTTTTAAGATGGTGATGTGCTACATTGTAAGAAAAGCTGTTTGTAGAAAAGTACTTTTCTAATCTATGTTGCCAGAACTGTTATTATGCCTCATTTATATGCTCAGGAAGCCAGGTAGATTCTTTCTTTTGGACTTCCTCATACAAGCTTGAAGATAAATTCTTTACAAACAAAACAAACATCTTAAGGCCGAATGTTTTTACCCATAGCAAATAATTTCTAATTGTTCACCAGCAATTATTCACTTTTATGGAGATTTCTCCCTTTTTTGAGTTGTTATATATGCTAGAGAGGATGTGGGTACTTGCCCCTCATGTTGTGGGATGCAGAGGGTCTTACCCTCCTGCAAAAAGTAAGAAAAACACTTTTTACTTTCAGGAATTTTTCCACTTTTCTGATGTTGACATGTAGGAAGTTGATGTTTTGTAGTAGAACTTTTCTTTAGTAATCATCATTTTCTGTGTAGAAATATTTGCACATGTCACTGTGCTAAGAACAATAACCTTGAATAAGTATAGCAAGAAAATAAATAGCTTTTGCTGATGGAGTTACATTTAAGTCCAATCTAAAAGAAAAACACTTATTTTGCTTTACAAAAAAGTCATGTCCTACATTGACCCCACATGTCAGAATAAATCTGAAAGCATACTAAACTGCCTGAAGGATCCAAACAACACTAAATTGCCTTGAATCTAAAAAAAATGGTAATGTCAAACTATATGTTAAAAATCACTACCGCAAAAGAGTAAATGTGTAATTTATAATTTGATTCAATGTAGTCTTCAGGTAGCAAAAACTGTATTTACCATAATACACACCTAGATACATGCTAGTCATTGACACACATTTAAAATATATTCTGATGTGAAACTGCATAAATGCAATACATTTTAGTAAAGAGCTGTTTATAAAGTACATTCCAACTCATTTAGTAATCTTATTTCATGTTTGTCTAATATACTTAAGTTTTATTTATAAGGTCTCTGGGGAAAAAAAGTCCTTATTGCACTCCAGATAATACCTTAAAGAACTGGCCAGCATAGAATATTCCACATGTAACCCATGAACATATATAGTTTTAGGCATCTAACACTACAGACCTTTAGAAGGAATAGAAGTAACATATATGTGACCTTTCTATATATTGTATCCCAGTCATACTATTTTTTTTGTTGCTAAATAATTCCCTTCATCTCAATATGAGAGTAAAAAATGTATTATCTTTGTTAATTTTACTGCTATGCATTTTTTTCCTGTTTACATATTCCCATGAATTATTTTGGGAAGCACACACAGAATATGCCAGTGTGAATGACAACACATACCCCGGGATTCATGAAGCTCGACGCAAGGACGGCGTTAGCCTTGTGCCGAGCGTGCGGTGTAGAGATGGCACAACAGCACCATATGCATATTAATGAAGGCGCACTGCTGCACAGTCCACATGCACAGGAAACATGCTCGAGTGCAGGGGGCATGTTTAAGCGCTGCACGGAGGCGTGAACATGTCCGCTACAGTCGTGCAACCTAAAATGCAGACTAGTACAGCCTGCCTCTAATAAAATCACAGGAGTAAACACACAAGCACATAGCTGAATGTTGAGCCCTCATCCCTAGAACTGTTACATTTAACACCCTGTGTCCGTATTTCATTGCAGTGTTGATTTTTATACCAAGTGGAAGTGAAACGCAGCATGTTTGCACCCCATTGCCCTTTGCTAAGCCTAGTGGTTAGAGCATTCGCTCAATATCTGCCCATTCACAGTCCGAGTCGTCCTTGTCTGTATGGCCCAAAAATGCAGGGGTATAGCCTGGGTCAACCTACCATGTCATAAAAGATAAGTATTTGCGTGTACCTTTGTGCATGAAGTATAGCATGTGGAAGACTAAATATGCTCGGGTTGGCCTCAAAACCATAATTGTACCAGAGATATGTAGAGTAGGCAATGTGTACTGCTGTCTGTGCCATGGGCTAACAACCAGAGAAGGAATGGATGGTGTGTATGTGGATTTTGGGGGGGGTGATGGGTAATGTAATAATCCGCCAAGGGGAGACTGGGTCGGATGTACAATAGGTGAACTGGAGGTGTACAAGGGTGCAATGTGAGAATCCAAAAGGAAACTAAGGAACATACATTCACATCCCCAATACAGCCTGTCAGGTCATATTGCAGAACACAATCCCACAAACATATGAACATTAAAATGTATGATACACATGTACAGAAACGGTACCGGCTCACACCACATAATGGTTTGGCCTGAACTTAGCCATCCAACCCCTACACACCAGGGTACATAAGTGAATACCCATCTTCCCCTCCACAGCTCACCACCCCCCCTTGCTGAATGTCCACCAAAACCACCCATACTCGGGCTGCTAGCTTGGGCCAGCCATATCTGCACATAGTGCCCGCTACCCACATCTAGTAGGCTGTCTCACCGTAAGCAGTCTCAGGCCTGAAACTAGGTATCCCATGCATGCATAACCCTCCCTCATTTTCATACAGCCAAAAGAACAGGGTTCATCGGCGTCCACAATTTTTGGACATCCCTCATGAGATAAGTGTCTGTTCTCAATATTAGACTTGGTGGCACAACACGATTTCCACCCCCGTTGACATCCAGACACAAATTGAATTAGCAGTACTTATCTACAACCCTGCTCAGCCTCCACCCGGTCCTGCAGAACCTATGACCCGGGATTAAACACCTGACCATGATGCACGTCTCCCCATGTGCATTATCGGGAATATATACCTTTCACATGTTCCCAAGAAGCTTCCCCATAGCCATCTTCCAAATAGTACACGTCCACTAATTGTATACCCTGTCCAGGTTCCACTTTAAAATGATGCAAACAACCCCTGTATACAAACGGTACAGGTCCCTCCCGGATGCGGGTGTTCATATACATGGCCATGTATAACCCCAGATATGTAGTCATATATCTTTAAATGTACATACTTATATTCGCATAGCTACACATCACACATACATGCATATAAGTAGTTGTCAAGTATGTGTCCTATTCATAAATAAGTACACTTGCAAATGTATACATATGTATCCCAGAAACATATGAACATTAACATGTACTATACATATGTACACCAACCTGCTGTCACATTTGTTGCCAGTAGTATGGAATTCCTGTAGTAAAGTCATATATCATAATTACCATCTATGCAGAATGTATCACAGATGGTTTAGTGGTCAAACCAGTGACTATGGTGTTTCTGTTCCCAGGTGCAAGCCATGCAAGGGCTGCTAATTTTATATGATGCCCAGAATAATGGCAGTAGGATATAGGGTGATTAAGGCACATTCAAGCAGACGTAAGCGGGTATGCGCGATGGTAAGTGGCAGTCATTCAGCAGTATGGGAAATGTAAATAAGCAAGTAGGTGCATATGCATGTGTATGTACAGACATATATATATATATATATATATATATATATATATATATATATATATATATATATATATATATATATATATATATATATATATATATATATATATATATATATATCCATGAAGAATGAACATAGTCACAATAAAGCATTAATAACGAATGCGAAGGAAAACAGCAGCAGAACTCCTGTATTATTTAGTGCTATCATATCAAGCTGGTCTGAGGTGAGGAAACCTCCTGCATCTCCAACCACAGGTAGGATGCTAACAGTGGGACTATCTTTGTCCACGTGCTAAGTCTGACTTTCAAACAGTTACATGGCAGTCCCAGTCTCCAGTTGGACGAGCCGAAAACCAGAAGACTATTTGATTGACTTCAACAATTGGCTAAGCTTCTGGTGTCATTCTAAGAGGATCCAGTATCTGTCTGCCTGGGATGACATGATCGACAAGCCACAATGCTTTTCCAGAGATGGCCTGCACCTGTCGCCCCTGGGATTCTGGATACTGGCTAAAGCTCTAGCCACCCCTATAGTGCCTTTTTTAGGCAAGGTTCAAATGACAAATTCATCACCCTAACAGGTACAGGCAAGAAGAATCTGAGGGTATTGCTACTCAATGCTAGAAGTCTGAACCTCAAAATGCACTCTCTCTCGAGGCACTCCTTAAAATGGAGAACATCGACATCTGTGCAGCGACAGAGACCTGGTTCAAGGCTCCAGAGAGTACCCCTGCATTACCAGGCTATAATTCATACCACACCTTTCGGCCACGTAACCTGGACCGAAACACTAAAGGCGGAGGCGTGTCCATATTCATTAAGGATATCCACACCTCCAGGCTAGTTGCTCAGCATAATGCATCCGAGATTATCCAAGTGCAACTAACTCTGGGCAAGACCGCAATCCAAATTGTAGCTTGCTACAGATCCCCCATCATGCCCCAGGATTCCCACTCCTCATTTCTTAATACACTGGAAAATATTAGGGTACAACCTAACACCCTAATAATGGGCGATTTCAATTACCCTACCATTAAGTCTGAAAACTACTCATGTACTAACTCTTGTGCTCAACGTTTTCTTGAATTCATAAATTCCAATGGCATGGATCAACTTATCCACACCCCCACCAGGGGCAGCAATATCCTAGTCCTGTTTATTACAAACATGGGCAACCGGTGCTCCACACCAAACGTCAACTCCTCGTTGGTCAGATCCGACCATAAGCTAATCACCCTAGACATCCACATCCCTCCCCCACCCCCACCCCCATTAGGGAAACCACAGTAAAAAATTTCTCCAAAACCAACTTCACACTTCTTAAGACAGAAGTGGCAAACTTCACGACACCCATGCTGACGGACAATAGAGGTATGACTGCTGAATCCTATGCAAATGCACTTTATAAGCACTTACATGAGTGCATGGATCGTGCAATCCCTAACAGAACCAAGATGCTATCCTCCAAAAAAGGAAGCCAATCTGGTGGTCCCCTGCCATAAACAAACTCTACAACAGAAGAAAGAAACTGCTGCAAAAAAGAGTAAAATCCCATGATTGGAGAAACTCCCTGGTCAGCTTCAGTAAGAAGCTGAGATCCCTCATAAAATCCTCCAAAGCTAGTTATGAAAACAAAATCACCACTGACTCTAAAGACAACCACAAAGCATTCTATAGCTATGTCAAGAATCTCAATGGCAACAGTCAGATCTGCTCTGAGTTACAGCACAATGGCACTAAATATACAGAACCAACGGATATTGCCAACATCCTGGCAGATAGGTTCAGTGCTAACTTTACCCCTCTGTCATCCCCTAAAGGGCCCATCTCTATACCAGAAGAATGCAAAGTTCCTGTAATCACGGCTGCACAGGTAAAAAACACACTATCCAAAGCTAAGAACACAGCATCCATGGGACCTGACGACATCCCAGGCTGTGTTCTACATGAATTACAGAACAAACTGGCACCCCACCTAAGTACCATGTTCAATCATAGCCTTACCTCAGGCTATGTGCCCACTGAATGGCGCACAGCAACAGTTATCCCACTCCACAAAGGGGGAGTCACCACAGACCCTGGAAACTACCGCCCCATTAGCCTAACGAGCCTGGTCTGCAAGGCTATGGAGCGTATCATCATGGAACTTATAAACAATGACACTGGTAATGTCCAAACTCAGGACCCCACCCAGTTCGGGTTTGTAAAAGGCAGATCATGTCTCCTAAACCTGATAGACTTCTTTGAAGCAGTCACCAAAGTCATAGATGAGGGTAAGGTGGTTCACACAGCCTATCTAGATCTCGCCAAGGCTTTTGACACTATTGCCCACTCTGGAATTATAGATAAACTCACTAAACTAGGTATAAATCCCTATGTCACAAGATGGGTTGCCAACTGGCTCACTGACAGAACCCACACTGTGAAAGTAGCAGACTCCAAATCCAGCTTCAGACCAGTGACAAGTGGAGTACCACAGGGTTCAGTCCTGGGTCCTCTCCTGTTTGGTATCTACTTCACTGAAGTACAGGCCAACACAGAAGGTATTTGGCTAATGAAGTTCACAGATGACTGCAAACTAAGAGCCATAATCAAAACTCCAAAAGATGTGGACATCCTACAAAAGGGCCTTTCTGAGACAGATGCCTGGTGTCAAAGCTATGGCCTCAGCTCAATGCCAAAAAGTGCATTGTCATTCCTTTTGGTAAAAACTCAGTACCCACATAGGTGGTAGTCTACTTAACACCAAAAGTGTGATAACAAACCTTGGGACACAGGTGGACAGTAGCCTCTCCTTTGATAATCACATTGCCACAGTTGTCAGGAAATCCTTCTATGTGGCACACCTCATCACAAAAGGTTTCCCATCCAGGAAAAAAGAGGTCATTGTGCCCCTCTACTCGTCACTCATTAGACCCATTATAGAGTACAATGCCCCTTTTGGTATGTACCTCACAAGACATCTACAACAACTGGAAAGGCCACAGAAATACCACACAAAGAGGATTATCGGCCTCAAAGAGATAACCTATGCAGACTGTCGCAAAAAACTGCAGCTTTACTCCATTGCATATCACCTACTCAGAGGCGATCTCTGTCTAACACACAAAGCTATGTCAAACCCAGAGCTTTTAGACATGCTCCACTTAGAGAAATCCCAATCCCTACGAGCTACATGCTCTAGGGACCTAAACCTTATCACCACAATAAACAGAACATGCTGGAGGGATAGAGTCCTGTCCCAGAAACTTCCCATACTTTGGAACAAACTACCTATCTATATCAAACAAAGCTCCTCATTAGCACTGTTCAAGAAAAATCTTGATGATTGGATGGGAGATAGGAAATTCACCCCGGGGATCACTTCTGTGGCTCTGCTCGACAGTGGCACAGGAAAATAATTTTCTTGGGTGGCGAAAGCCAGGGTACATTTGGCTAGGCTTATATAGGCCCTAGGGCCAATAGCCTAGTACCTACCTATGAACCTATGAATGTCTGAATATACTTGGAGGGAGTCAACATACAGGACATGTCTAGAGCAGTAGGGTGTGGTGCACGTGTAATGGTGTGGTGTTTCTCCATCTGGAAAATGGATGACTGCTGTGTTAGTGAAGTGCTGAGTCGTGTGTTCAGGTATCTATGAACCATGGGTATACATGTAAATGAAGCAGCACACCAATAGTGAAGTGATTAGAGCATCCGCCTAATGAACAGGTATTCACAGTTCAAGTTCAACTATAGCACATATTATTTTCCATGTGGAATGAATGTCATTCTGCTGTAAAACCGACATAATAACATGTAAAAGTGAACTTGAGTATCGCATGGGACTTTTAACCAAATCCGTTCAATCAAAGTGGTGCTATCATAATGAATAAGGCACAAGTAAGCAAAAATAAGCTGCAGTAAACATATATAACAAACAGTATGCAAATCTGAGTGCACGTGTGTGGGTGTAAGCAGTGCCCAGCATAGGAAATGTACATAAGTATGTACAGATGTATTATGTATGTATATATATATATGTATATATATATATATATATATATATATATATATATACACACACATATACACATATATATATATATATAGATATATACATACATACACACACATATACACACATATATATATATATATATATATATATATCTATGAATATGAAGAATGAACGTCGTAACAATAAAGCATAGAAAAGGAATGAGAAGGGAATCAACAGCAACTATAGTATGACATAGTGCTGTCAGCGTATGTCATATCAAGCTGGCCAGGAGTGAGCAAAGCACTGCTACTCACACCACAGGCAGGGTTTTACCAGTGGGAGTAACATTGTTGGTCTGCTAAGTCTACTTTACAAACAATCAGAGGGTTGTCCCCAGTTGGAGTACCAAAAATTTAACTAATATTTGAATCTACGTGCATTACTCAAACAAGTGTAGGTATGCTCAAGGACTAAATGGTGGGAGAGCATGATAATACATGTGTTGGGACAACATACGTATAGTGCCCCTAATGCTGGGGGAAGGGCAATGTGTGTAGGTGTGTCATAGCTGTGAAAGAAACTGGATAATGGATGGATTGTGTGTATGTCGAACTCGGGTGGGGTCGAGGAACCATGGGTATATGATTATGGATCCAGGTGTGTCATGGTTGGATGGCCTGGTTCTAACTGGTCCGCCTCGTGGAGGCCAGCGAGTTAGTTATAAGTATGTATGCATACACACATGCATACAGCTATATGTAGAAGTACAGTCCCTGTAACATATACATTCCATTTGCATAAACACATGAATGTGCCCTTACAAACCTCGATAGTAGATAGAATAATAGGTAGTGCATAAGAGGGAATATACGAAATAGTGAAAACGCAGAAGTGTGTACAATGTCCAAAGTCAGTGCTGTGCTGAATAAATCAAATGTGAGGACTGTCTCACACAGGGAATTATCCCTGTGATCTGACTGCAATGGCAACACTAAATACTAAACCGATCTATTTGTAGAAGAATCACGCCGAACATGTACATTATTAGTTCTCATGTGTAATGTGTATGTTACCATATAGTCAGACTAATTAATTCATTGTAGTGTCATGTTAACGGAAGTAAGTATGTAAGGAAGTAAGAGTCTAATCTTGACATAAAGACAAGTGTGTCCCATGTGGGATAATGCAAAGATTGCGATTATTGTCCTATTGGTCACTCATGTCACCAATGTTTGTGTAGTAAACATTAGGGATTTGTGAGGAAATGTGAAGTGAGTCAACCAATGGGATGGGTCTACAGGGGTAGGGAGTGACCAATGTGTACTGGTATGGATACACCACACATCCAACTGGAGAATGGATGACTGCAGTGTTAGTGAAGTGTTGGAGTGTGTGTTTGGGGAACCAGGGGCAATGGGTATATGGGCATATGTGCAAATGAAGCAGCACAGCAATAGTGCATTGGTTACAGCAACTCTCTAGCAAACAGACATTCCCGTACCGAATCCCACTGTATCACATACCAGTTACCATCGGTAATCTGTACATGAACATATTGCGACATCTGTCCACTGTATAATCCATAAAATATCAATTAAAAGATAATTGGAGTGAAGTGTCACTGTCATAATGAATAAGGCACTAGTAAGCAGGTCAAGCATATATAAACACCAGTACGCATGTGTAAGTGCGTTTGCGCAGGGTATGTATTGCTTCACAGACACACACACACACACACACACACACACACACACACACACACACACACATACACATATATATATATATATATAGTTGTAGACATATATATATATGTGTGTGTGTGTGTGTGTGTGTGTGTGTGTGTGTGTGTGTGTGTGTGTGTGCGTAAATATACACAGATATACAGCTATGATAGGAAGCAACACACAAGAATGACAGATGTTCACAGGCTATGCCAATGGAAGTGAGGAGACCAAGCAAGAAACATGAAACATGTAGCATGCCCTTCCACCCCCCTCCCCAGCCAGACATGGGAAACATGCAAACAATGTAAAGAGTCCACTGCTCCCTAGACCACAGGCAAGATACAACTAATCTTGGAACACAGACTGGAGCGTCCCTTGCGGGACACCCCAAAAATTGCCCATACCAAAAGAAGGTGATAGACTAGCCATTTTGGCCGCGGTGTATACAGACTCGGAATACAAGGGTGGGGAACATTGATGACCCATGGGCCGAGACAACTGTATGAAATTTGTCCCATGAAGTGGAGAGTGGGCAGCGTGTAGTGGTGTGTCCAGAACAGACCAGGACCCAGTGTAAGGATGGGTGCTGTCAAGGAGGCAAGGGTGGGTAAACTATGGGTAGCTACTTATGGGTCTAGGTGTGCAGGTGTTGGCTGATGTGGGCCTATATGGACAGCCCTAGGGATGCAACCAAATGTGTTCATTGGGCAGAGGCATTGCCCATCGAGCAGCCACACCTACTATGAGTCCCACTGCAGCAAAGTGTAATCTATATGTCAAGGAATGGAATAACAGATGTAGACATATATATGTAGAGGTATGTGAGTGTATATCTACCCATAGTGACATAGAGATAAGCCTCTCCCTCTCCGTAGTACAAATGTATACATACAGTCACAGAATACAGATACATACCCACATCTAAATATATTCATATGCAGACACCCATAGACCCATATGTCGTTATATATATATATATATATATATATATATATATATATATATATATATATATATATATATATATAGACAGCAAAAATATGAATATACATGTATGCAGACATATACAGATATATCTGTATATAGTAATGTAAATAAATATATATATATATATATATATATATATGTGTGTGTGTGTGTGTGTGACAGTAAATATACACATGTATAAAGCTAGGATATGATACAGCAGTTACGAGTAACATATGTTCACAGGCTGTGCATATGTGGGTGAGGGGTCCCATAAACAAACATGTAACACATAGCATCAACCCCCCCAGCTAGGCCGGTGAGACATACAGACACACAATAAAAGTAAACACACCACTGCTTCCCAGACCACCGGCAGGATACCACCGGTGGGAGAGACCTGCAAGGTCTAATCTTGAAACATAGACATCGATGTTCCTTGTGGGACACCAAGAATTAATGATTGGAGGCAGTCCCGGTAATGACATATCAAACCAGGCTGTAGATGTACATGGACCAGTAGGTTGTGCAAGCCTGGTAACCCATGGGTTGACACCACGTACGACATGTGTTCTGACATGGGGAGAGTGGGCAGTGTGTAGTGGTGTGTTTATACCCCACCAGCACCCACAGTAAGGATGGGTGCTGTAGAGGAGTGGCAGGTGGGGGAACTATGGATATGCAATTATGGGCCAAGGCGTGCAGGTGTTGGCTGGCAAAGTCATCTTAGGACCACCCCAGGGATATAAGTAATATTCGGAAATGGGCATAGCTGACGCACATACCTGCCAAACCCTAAGAGCACATTCACTGGACAGGCCATAAACCATTGGGGGAACAAATAGGGACCATACCCTTAAACTGTCCTCGATTTCCAGGGACATCCCTGATTTCGACTCAGTTTCTAACTCTGTCCCACTTAAACCCTCCTAAAACTAGTGACATTCTGAGGAAAGGTGGTGAATCACATGTAATGGATAACGACAACAATTAAGAGTCATAAACATCATTTACCGCAGAAAATATGTATGAATATATATGCTCTGAGTCTGTCAATGTGTCAGGTTAATAGCACCAATAATTTAAATGTGTCCCTGATGTTGTTATGCCGTGTCCCTGATTCAGTTTGTATTTTCCCCAATCGTATGAGAGGTCAGATAAGGACAGAAAGCACATATTCCACTGACAACCTTAGAAAGATGATAGAATATTAGGTATGCAGTAGCATGACTCAGCTGAAGGATGTGGGTTCCTAAACCCATTTACCTGTTTGTATTGAAGAGTCTCAGTTCCCATGTATTAGCCAGATGGGTGCAAACTGTAAGAGGAACACACCAATAATGGCATGCCGTCGCCTAATTGGCAGCCATTCCCAATACTGTAGGCATGTATTCTGATGTAATAGTCATTACAAGGTAATATCGTAATCCTCACTCCCACCCAGGGGTGTGAGTGTCAGATGCAAACACCAAATGCAGTGCATTTGCATGTGTGGGAGCAAGTGGGTGTAAGCCTGTTTGGCTGCCAGTATGCGTGTATTACACTGGTAAAGCAATGTTTTGGCTAACTGAGTGTAAAAGACTGCAACCAGAGATCAGCATAGCTTAGCACCGTGCAAACCCACGCACACCCGCTCACAACTGCTTTAATGTGCCTTAATCACTCCGTATTCAATGGCCTTGTTCTAACCTGCAACAAAATAAATGGCCTCTGCAAGGCTCGAAACCACGACCCTGCACACACAGCTAATGTGATTTACCAATAAGCCATGGCAGATATACAGACATCAGACCTTATGACAAACATATCATCCAGCGCAGTCATTCAACAGTATAGGAAATGTATTCCATCATGTAGATGTATGTGTGAGTGTTTATGTCCAGCATATAGGTACATACATAAATAGAGATATATCAGGAACATACCATGTGACAACAAAGCATTACAAACGAATGAAAAGGGAAACACCAGCGACGCCTGTATTATGTAGTGGTGTTGTCCTATGTAATATCAAGACTCTCCCAGACAGACATATGTCATTCATACACGCAAACATTTGTACAGTGGCCGTATACATCACTCTGTGCTTGCTATTTACATTAACACAACAGTTCCTGTCCAATCATTATGTGAGAACAGTACTCTTATAAGGTGCTGTGTGAGACATCATCATCATGATAAAGGTAAATGGGGTAACCACAGAGGGACCGGTAGTGTTGTGTGTACAATGGGGTCATCCACATCACGTGTACCTGGAACATTTAGGAGTCATGTGCATACTAGAATCGTGCACCTCAGAGACAGGGGTGAGGACAACTGGAGTATGTTGTGATGCATATTAAAAGGGTTACATGTGTCCTGTTTGAAATGGACAGCTATGTATGGGACAAATGTTGTTCTAGGAACCGATTGGCCTTATGTTTCCGTAGGGTGAGAGTGGGATGTGGGGGAAGGAGAGTAGGTATGCCCATGGAGGCTAGGTAGGGTAGGATGATAGACAACACAGCATACAGGGTTGGTATATGACAGATGTGGGGGGGATATACCTCGGACGGGGAAGGGTGTTCAGCATTCTCAAACCCATGAGCCCCCAGATGTAAGGAGTGGGATGGAGGTCCCCAGCCATGGGCAGCCACCACTGCACCAAAACAGCTGCAAAGGTGGCAGTGCTGGGGGCTGTCTAGGAGGGGCAGCCTCACCCTGTAAATGCAACACTCTGCCCTTGAGCTGGTGTATCTGGCCTCGAAACCCCTTATTGAGCCCCCTGCACACCACGTCTGGGACCATACGACAGTGGACATGTTCCTGTCTGGACCTGCTCCCAGAGGGGACAAGCTCCATCCTCAGTGGTGGTACCACCAGAAGGTGGTGCAGAGCCAACAGAGGTGGAGGTCCAAGGCTGGGCCACAGATGTGCTGGTGTCCAGTGCCATGGCCAGCTGACAGGAGGTTCTGCCAGGACCTGCAAACCCATACAGCTGATGGTGTTGCAGTTTAAACACAGATATGACTTATTAATAGTCAACAGCATTCAGGATTACTTACAACAGCATGCATAGATGTGACCATCAAACCAACACAACAGATGGTATACATTTGCTTAGGGAGCACACATATGCATATATACTGCATTACATCTGTACAAAGTGTAGAAGACATGTGACTGCAGCTATGAACAGTGGCCCATTATTGGCATGTCACTGGAACCCCAGACAGTGTCTGTCATACCACTGTTCCATGTGACATATGTCCAGTCAGGGATGCGATGGCAGTAACACATCACTATCACCATGTACTGGCTGAAATCCTCACACTATGCCCCTGCTATTGTCAGATGTGTGTTCAGTGAGTAACACAGGAAACAAATGGTTCCACACACTGACCAGTCCACAGGTGGCCCTACAGATGGGGGTCCCTCATGAACAGAACACTGTCTTGTCAGTTGTAAAACATGCAGAATAGCCATTACCAAACACAACTTGTTAAAAAGGCAGTAGTCTCAATAAAGCATAGCTACACTTACATGCTGTAGTCATGTCTGGCACATCACCCTCCTGTCCGTAGGCTATTTCCCCACTGTGTATGTTGTTGGAGGAACATCCAGATATCATCTGTGATGCCATTTCCAAGCACCAGATCCAGGTACAACTCACAGCGACTCTCATGGGAAAACACCAACATGATGTCCCTGTATATTATACTGTGTTTTTCATGCAAAATGCTATGGGAACATCATCACAGCTGTTCCACATGCAATCAGCTAGAGGAGGACTGCAATAGGTGCAGAGGCCATCACTTGATCATGACCACCACTTACGTTGCACAAGCTGCTGCTGAGCAGGTGTACACCTCCAAATTCACCAGAAAGTGTGTGGGAGGGACAGACAGAGGCAAAGTATATCAGAGAAGGGCTTGGAGACTAAAACCTAAGCATCGTCTGTCACACACCTACCAGTACAGGGGTCAAACCCCTGACCGACTAGTCATTACTACTACAGGTGCATGCAGTTACTCCATGTGCCACAAAGCTGACATGTTGGTGTGCTGTATGAACACATATGTGTGTTGGTGAGAGACATCTGCAGCAGAGATATAGTAGACATACATTAGGTGTAGCACACATGGCTGTCCACATGAATGGATGTCATTGTCAACACAACCAGATTATCTAATGGACTCACATTGACACTCTTTGCCCGGCCCACAAATACACCCCCTAACTACATAGTTTGCCACACTGCAGTAATGCAGAGGTACTACATTCACCACAGAGGATATCCGGAGGTGCTATGGGCTAGGGCATGTGAATGTGTTTGACATCTGTTGGTATGCCAATGGGAGTTATACTGGAAGTGACTGTGGTTGGGAGCATCATACCCCACACACAGACATAAGGTGCCAGTACTGACATGCATGTGTGCATTGCTTCATGGGTGCGTAGTGGTCGGCTGTGCAAGATGGCTGTACAAGGCTGTGTGAGGGGTAATCCTTGGCATCATGCCACCCGACAATGGTGTGCAGTGTGGTACAGGGGTGTAGTGTCTGCAATGTCCCACACAGATGGGTATTGTATTAACCACCCTGACATCCTGGATACCATTGTGTATGGCCATAGTTTTGCAATGCATGCCATGTCTGTGTTTGATAGTCATTGACATGGACATTGCCTGGGATGTGCATGTCCCACAATAATGTACAGTGACATGTACAGGTGTACCTGGTTTGGCCGGCACACGTTGTGTACACAGACTGTTATCCTCTGATATGCTAGTACTGGCCTGGTGTGGCAGAACCTGCTTATACTCAGCAGGTTGACCAGGCACCTGCATTGATAGCATATACAGGTATTCCCTGGTGTCAGTGGCATTGGTCCATACAGGGCACATGTGTACGGAATTGTATGGCCTCTGTGGATCACATTTGATGGCACCACATATGCTGCAGGCATCCAGTGGGAAACATAGTGAAGGCACATTGTCCGCAATTATGTACCTATTGTACTGCTGTACAGGGTGCCATGTCCTCTGCAGCCGACTGCAATCACACCATGCCTACTATCTGTCACCAATGTGCAGGGTACTAGCAACATAGCGGGATATTCTAGGCAAGTGTGTTTGTGTATGACACATTGGTTCAGAACATATTCCGGGTACTAGTAGTGTTGCATACTTTGTTAACCAGGCCTTTTGCCAGATGTAGGGGTATAGCTTGCCAACACAGTCCCGTGGCTGACTGACAAGCTGTACTCCTCGTGAGGTGGGCATCTTGACATAAGATGGATGCCATATAGGAAAACTACTAAATCCGCTTCCCAACATGTCCAGTGGTTAGACACACACAGCCACCTCCACACAGGCTCTGACAGTCAAACACACACCTGCCATGTCCTGGAAATGAACCCCTACCTAACTAGTTTGTTACACTACAGCAGTATGCAGTTACAGCACGTGCTACGGAGAATACTGGGTTTTAGCACTCCTAGAGGTGTATTCCAAGGTGGGTGACATCAGCAGGATTGCCAAAGGTGGTCATGTGAATTGTACAGAGTGCTCATACTCTAAAAAGCATTGTTCTTGTTTCAGGTAGACAGAGACACACACAGAAAAACAGTTGGACTCTCTCGGAATAGAACCCCTACCTAACTAGTTTATCACACTAAAGCAATATGCAGTTACAGCACACGCTACAGAGAACACTGGGTTAAAAGCTGTCCTAGAGGTGTATTCCTAGGTGGGTGACATCAGCAGGATTGCCAAAGGTGGTCATGTGGGTTGTAAAGAGTGTGCATACTCTAAAAGCATCATTACTTTCTCAGGCAGGCAGACACAGAGTTGACCTGTCTGGGATTAGAACACCTATCAACCTAGACTAAGACACTACAGCATGCGTCATTGAGATTACTGGGTTACAGCAGTCCCAAAGGTGTATTCGTAGGTGGGTGACATTAGCAGTATTGCCAAAGAAGGGCATTTCAAGTGTACTGCGGGTTGTACATGTCTGTTACCTGCGTGTACCCATTGCTTACTGTCATGACAACACATTTACACCTGCCTTATGCAGTCCTAATTGACAGTATCAACAAGGCTTGCAGGTCCTGAACCCTGGACCATGTACACTGAGGTCACTAGATGTGCCACTAAGCCATCTGGGTTATACACATGATGCATGTAGTCTATAATGCACATACTACCACAGGTATTCCACAGTACTGAAAACAAATGGGTCAGTCCCTTTGTGTACAGATGTATAGTACCCTTGAATGTATTGTACTATGTGAAACAATAGAGACAAGTCTACATCGGTACAACTGTCATAAGTACATATATATATGCACCTACGGGATGTGTACACACACACACACACACACACACACACACACACACACACACACACACACACACACACACACACACACACACACACACACACACACACACATATATATATATATACATATACACAGACACAGCCATAGCCATATATATATGTGTGTGTATATATATATATATATATATATATATATATATATATATATATATATATATATATATATATACACACATGTCTGAACACCCCTTTGTGACACAGAAGGGTTCCAAAGGAACTGACATGTACACAAAACAGAGGCATCACCTGTGTCATAACATTTAAATCATAAGCAGTTCACCAGAGAAGGGATGGTTGTTGTGTATGTGGAGTTTGGGGTGGGAAATGATGGCTATTATAATCTACCCCAAGGATTGTGGACTTAGGGTGGGGGAATGATGGGTGTCGACCTACACTATGGCAACCACTTCGGTGTCACTGCTCGACAGTGCCACAGGAAAATAACATACCCAACTGTAGTCATGCATGACTGTGTATTCTTTACCATTCCTAATTATGTAATACTTTGTAGACACTGGTCACCACGGTTGGCTACCATGGTGTCCTAAAAGACATTACACATGTGTATGCCTGGCTAAAGGGTAGTCACACACACAAACACACACACACACATGCCAGTATTGTGCATACACATCATGCCTATGTAAAGGTAACTAGTACAGTGGTATGCAGTTGGGGTATGTGCCACAGAACACGTACACTTACACGTACTGATTCCACGTCTGAGCTGGGTGATATCACAGGACTGATTACTCGCAGTGGGGAGGGGGAAAGGGAGAGGTTTAGCAGTTGACAAGGATAAAGGCCATTGCAAAAGGCGGTATCGCTTTGGAATGCAGCAAAACCCACTGCCATGACAACAATAAACACAAAATTAAAAACATCTTATATAAAAGAATTTGAACATCAGGTCCTCCAATCATGGATGAGTGCCAATTAGCCACCAATCAGCCCTTAAAAACATACTACCATAATAACAAACACAAAATACAAGGCAGTATGAACAGAGACCATAAGGAACATATAAACATATTGTTGGTCTGAGGAAGCTCTATGCGAAAGCGCTTACCACTTTTTATTGTTCATTCTGCTTCAATAAACAGTTTTATGGTAAAGGATTCAGTGACTTTGTTTATCTCAGTGACTGTTTTTGCCTTGGTTGCTCCTTTGTTGCTTTTACATTTTCCATATTTTATTCTTTTTGACAGCAACGGAGTCTTTACCCGGTGGATTATTATATTTCTTTTGGTTTTACAATGTAGAAATTGCCTCATGTGCACAGACAACCCTCTCCTCCTAACACCCAACACTACAACCTGTGAGAGATGCACTTATCTAGCCAGACTGGAGGTAAAGCTCTCTCCAACCAAGACTGAACTTGACAGTCATGATGAGAAGGTAAACATTTGCACCACACCACACTCATCACATAGTCTCACTAAATCTACACCACCAAAATCCACACATAGTAACACAAAAACATTCGTGGAGGCTCTCAATAATAATCTGTCTAAGCAACAGAGACCTCCAAAGCAGAAACGCAAGCAACCTCCATCCCCCAACACAACCCAAATGACACATAGCCCACAGACTCAGTGTGCCACTCAACCACAGCCAATAAGGCAAAACAACGTATCCAACACACTAGTCATAGATGACTCTATAGTCAGGTACACTGATGTCCCACTCACCAGGCTAAACAAGGAGATGGTTACTGTCAACTGCCTGTTGGGTGCCAGGATCCACCACATAACCCATGCACTCAGGTCACTCCACAACAAGTACAAATATGACTCTGTCATTGTCCATGTTGGTGTGAATGACCTCAGACATACCTCCCTGGACTACATGAAAAGAGACATGGAAGAGCTCTCTGATCTTGTAGCCCAGGCAGGTATGGCCCTAGCCTTGAGTAGAATTCTGCCATTGCCCAGAATGATACCACAGTACAAGGACAAAATGATTGACTTCAACAATTGGCTAAGCTTCTGGTGTCATTCTAAGGGGATCCAGTATCTGTCTGCTTGGGATGACATGGTTGACAGGCCACGATGCTTTGCCACAAATGGCCTGCACTTGTTGTCCCTGGAATTCTGGATACTGGCTAAGGCTCTTGCTGCCCCTATAGTGCCTTTTTTAGGCCAGGTTCAAATAACAAATTAACCACCATAACAGGAACAGGCAAGCAAAAACTGAGGGTAATGCTACTCAATGCTAGAAGTCTAAAGCTGAAAATGCACTCAATTGAGGCACTCCTTAAAATGGAGAACATCGATATCTGTGCAATGACTGAGACCTGGTTCAAGGCTCCAGAGAGCACCCCTGCACTACCAGGCTATAACTCATACCACACTTTTCAGCCATGTAACCTGGACCGAAACACCAAAGGTGGAGGTGTGTCCATATTCATTAAGGATATCCACACCTCCACACTAGTTGCTCAGCATAATGCATCCAAGGTTATCCAAGTGCAGCTAACTCTGTGCAAAACTGCAATCCAAATTGTAGCTTGCTACAGATCCCCCGCCATGCCCCAGGATTCCCACTCCTCTTTTCTTGATGTACTGGAAAATATTAAGGTTCAACCAAACACCCAAATAATGGGCGACTTCAACTACCCCACCATTAACTGGGAAAACTACTCATGTACCAACTCCTTAGCTCAACGCTTTCTGGAATTCATAAACTCCAATGCCCTGGATCAACTTATCCACACCCCCACCAGGGGCAACAATATCCTAGACCTATTCATTACCAGCATGAGTGACTGGTGTTCCACACCTGAAGTCAACTCCTCGTTGGTACGATTCGACCATAAGCTAATCACCCTAGATATCCACATCCCGCCCCCACCCCCCATTAAGGAAACCATGGTAAAGAATTTCTCCAAAGCCAACTTCATGCTTCTTAAGACAGAAGTGGTGAACTTCATGACACCCATGCAGATGGACAATACAGTTACAACTGCTGAATCCTACACAAATGCACTCTATAAGCACTTACACAAGTGCATGGATCGTGCTAGCCCAAACAGAAGCAAGACGCTATCCTCCAAAAAAAGAAGCCAATCTGGTGGTCTCCTGCCATAAACAAACTGTAGAACAGAAGGAAGAAACTGTTGCAAAAGAGAGTAGAATCCCATGAGTGGAGGAGCTCCCTGGTTAGCCTCAGTAAGAAGCTGAGATCCCTTATAAGATCCTCCAAAGCTAGCTATGAAAACAAAATTGCCACAAATTCTAAGGACAACCACAAAGCATTCTATAGCTATGTCAAGAATCTCGATGGCAACACCCAGATCTTCTCTGAGTTACAGCACAAAGGCATGAAAATTACAGAACCAACTGATATTGTCTACATCCTGGCAGATAGATTCAGTGCTAACTTTACCCCCCCCCCCCGATCCCCTAAAGGGCCCATATCTATACAGGGAGAATGCAGAGTCCCTGTAATCACAACTACGCAGGTAAAAGCTGCACTCTCTAAAGCCGAAAACTCGGCATCCATGGACAGGACAACATCCCAGGCTGTGTTTTACATGAACTTCAGAATGAACTGGCTCCTCACTTAAGCACCATGTTCAATAATAGCCTCGCATCAGGCTTTGTGCCCACTGAATGGTACACAGCAACAGTTATCCCACTCCACAAAGGGGGAGCCACCACTGATCCCAGCAACTATCGACCTATTAGCCTGATGAGCCTGGTCTGCAAGGCATGGAACGTATCATCATGGAACTCATAAACAAAGACATTGGTGACTTCCAAACTCTGGATCCCACCCAGTTTGGGTTTGTGAAAGTCAGATCATGCCTCCTGAACCTGATCAACTTCTTTGAGGCAGTCACCAAAGCTGTAGATGAGGGTAAGGTGGTTCACACAGCCTATCTTGACCTCACCAAGGCTTTTGACACCATCCACCATTCTGGAATTATAGCTAAACTTACTAAACTAGGTATAAATCCCTACATCACAAAATGGGTTGCCAACTGGCTCATTGACAGAACCTACACTGTAAAAGTTGCAGACTCCAAATCTGACCTCAAAGCAGTGACAAGTGGAGTACCACAGGGTTCCATCCTGGGACCTCTCCTGTTTGGTATCTACTTCTCTGAAGTACAGGCTAACACAGAAGGCCTCTGGCTAACAAAGTTTGCAGATGACTGCAAACTAGGGGCCATAGTCAAGTCCCCAAATGATGTGGAAACCTACAGAAGATCCTCGCTGAGACAGATGCCTGGTGTCAGAGCCATGGCCTCAAGCTCAATGCCAAAAAGTGCTGTGTCATCCCCTTTGGTAAAAACTATGTACCCATGAACTACCACATAGGCAGCAATCTACTTAACACCGAATGTGTGATAAGAGACCTTGGGACCCAGGTGGACAGTAGTCTCGCCTTTGATAGTCTCATTGCCACAGTAGTCAGGAAGTCCTTCTATGTGGCACACCTCATCATAAAAGGGTTCCCATCCAGGAAAAAAGAGGTCATTGTTCCCCTCTACTCGACACTCATTAGACCCATTATAGAGTACAACGTCTCTTTTGGAATGCACCTCACAAGACATCTGCAGCAGCTGGAAAGGCCACAGAAGTATCTCACAAAGAGGATTACTGGCCTCAAACAAATTCCCTACACTGACAGCCTCAAAAAACTCCAGATTTACTCAGTAACATATCACCTACTCTGAGGTGATCTCTGCCTAACATATAAAGCTATGTCAAACCCTGAGCTGTTGGACATGCTGCACCTAAAGAAGTCCCAATCCCTCCAAGCTACACACTCTAGGGACCTTAACCTTGTCACCCCAATAAACAGGACATGCTGGAGGGATAGATTACTGTCCCAGAGACTTCCCATACACTGGAATAGGTTACCCATCTATGTCAAGCAAAGTTCTTCATTAGCACTCTTCAAAAAAAATCTTGATGAGTGGATGGGAAATAGGAAATACACCCCAGGGATCACTTCTGTGTCTCTGCTCGACAGTAGCACAGGAAAATAATTTTCTTTGGTGGCGTAAGGCAGGGAACCTTGTTGGCTAGGCTTACGTAGGCTCTTGGGCCGATAGCCTAGTTCCTACCTATGAACCTATGAACCTATGAACCTAGTTTACTGAGTGGAGCTGGAACACAGTATGGGTGATGGTGTCGTACGACCTGGCAAGGTCATGATATGCAGTGTGAATCAACCCTACTGTCATCTACATCTGTACCAAGTACATCAATTACACTGACCACGGCTCATGGTCGTACAGACCAGACTCAGCAGGGTAGTTGTGCACTATGTCCCATTATCAATGGTGTCTCCCTCTTTGTGGGGTGTGATAACTGTTGCTGTGCACCATTCAGTGTGTCCACAGCCTGACATGGAGCTATGATTGAACATGATGAGTATGTGGATAGCTGAATGCTCTTACATTTGTGTAGGATACACCCTGGGATGGTGACAGGTCCCATGAAAGCTGTATGTATGGCATTAGAGAGTGCAGCTTGTACCTGCATAGTCGTTAGTACAAGGGCCCTGTAGTGTACATGGATATATTACAAAGCGTACCTGTTGGGGGTGGGGGTGGGAGTGGGTTTAGGTTCTCCAAGGCCCTATCAGGATGGGTGGGTGCTATTTCTGTAGGTGCAGTACTTCCCATGCCATAGTGCTGTGCAGAACGGCAAGTCTTGTTGTTGCCATTATGATTAATAACACAGCTATAGAATGCTGTATGCTTGGCCTCATAATATATGGCTGATTGGTTTCATGGTAGCTTTGCATGGTTTCATATGGTGTATCTGCATCTTACTGAGGCTGCACAGGGTCACCTACACTCATGTGTGTTCTCTCTTGCAACAGTTACTACCTTCTGTGGTGCAGTTTAAAGCATGGTACCACCAGTTTGCCTACTTGTTTATGTTGGGTTGACCCCTGGTTCTATTTCAATGGCACAATCACTGCACATATGTGACTGCTTAGGTTTCATTTGTGTAGTATTCAGCATTTGCACATGCATTGTCCATCTGCATGGGTGCCATGGCACTCACCACTCTGCTTTTAGGGAACATAACATTGGCATTGGAGACTAACTATGTGTAGCATACTGTTAGCCCTGTTTGTGTGACTACTGTGATCCAGGTCAGTGGGGTCGAAGGAATCCAACTTGCATTGAGCGCAGGTGTTGGTACATGAGGAGTCTTCACAGTTCTTAATGGAATAGTTGAGAGTAGCCAATAGTATGGTTCTGTCTCAGACCTATTCTTCTCCATTACAGCACACTATGGCAGTTGAGAAGTCTGCGGCCTGGTGGTGATGTGTCTCAAGGTGCTTTTTGAATTTCACTGTGGCACAAAGGTAGTTGCTCAGCATAATGTATCTGATGTTATGCAAGTGCAATTAGTGTGAGGGTGTACATATCCTTCAGGAATATGGACACACCTATGGCCCATGTGTTCCAATAAAGGATAATGGACTAAAGGTGAGGTATGTGTTATTACATGGTCATGCAGGTGTGCTCTCCGGAGCGTTGAAACATGTCTCAGCCACTGCACAGATTTAGTCGCCATGTTAAGGATTGACGTGTGTCTGTATAGTGTTTCTGACATATCATTGTGTAGCGAGACCCACAGTGTATTGCTTGGCTGTCCCTGTAACAGCAGTGGACCCTCACCTGAACCGTGCATGATGAAGGCACTATAGGGGAAGCATGAGCCCTAGGTTGTATCCAGATTCCCAGGGGTGACATGTGCAGGCCATGTCTGGCAAAGCATCATGGTCTGTCAACCATATTTTCCCAGGACGACAGATACTGGATACCCTGCGACATGCACCACTATACTACACAACTGGGGAATAAAATCCTTTTGTCCCTGTACTGCAGTATCATTCTGGCCAGTGGCGGAATGCTACCCAGGCCTTGGGACATACCTGCATGGCCTACAAGACCTGACAGTTCCTACATGTGTTTCCATGCTGTCCAGGCTACTGCATCACAGGTCCTGCACAACAACATGGAATATGCCAGAGCCATGTGTATATATCAATAAGTGGTCTGAGTGTATGAGTATGTGGCTAATCATGTCAGACAGGCAGCTGACAGTATGTATGCCCTCGTGTAGGTCAGTGTGTAACATAGTGCTAGGGTTTGCACTCACAAATTAGTACTTTTGGGCATGTTTCCAGTCATGTGTTCAGAGGTGTGGCACAATTATGCATACTGTGTCATACAGTTTGTGTACATCAGTGTGTTCTGGTAAGGGTATGTGTTGGTTGTGTTGATGAGCTGCATGTGTTAAACTACACCTCATGACTGTCTAGTCCAGTCATGGCTGTAGACTGGGCTGCCATCCAGCTTCCCCTGTAGCTGCATCCCAGATAATGTGTGGGGTGTGGTGTTAGGTGGGTCTGGCAGTGTACATGGCATAGAGATTACATTCTCCCAGGATGGCCACATATACAAAGCTCACATTAAGAGACACCAGTAACTAACTAGTGGACATACCTGTATGAGCAGTCAGTACTACAAGTACCAAGTACGTATTGCCTATGAAGCTGTTATAGACGTTGATGCTCACATGTAATTATTTGTGCTATGGAGATGAAAACACTGGCTATTATGGAAACAGTGTAGCTACCCTTGGCAGCAAACCTCCTCTGAGGAGCACATCACATCCTGTTAGTTGATTACAGATGATGCATGTGTCTACAGGTCTGTTTCCTTTTCTGGGTATATACTCACATATCCACCAGGACAATGAGCTCTGTTGGGCACAGACACCCACTCCCCAAACAGAGTCATGTATCACTAGGCTCAGATGCCACTATCAACATGATCAGGATATAATCAGATAATGTGAGCCATCACCTATAATGTGGCTATTACACAGCTGTCTCCCACATCTTACACTCCTACTGCAGATGTTACACTGGAGTTAAAGATGATGTGTAACCTGTTTCATTACCAGTGCTGTGCACTACCTTACATGCAGTATGTGCAGGAGGCTGTTAGGTTGGGCTACACAAACCTGGTAGTTCAACCAGTGTGTCTATACTCTCAATATCCACTCTATGTAGGTGTGCATATAGCCATTTGGCCCAGCCCTGTAACAAGGGTCACTACACATTTGCATAACATGTACACATGCAGAGCTGTTATTGCTTGAAAACGATAGTAGTGAGGTGAATATTACATGTGTTATGTGCATGGATAGTTACCTGGCTCTTCCAATTATCTTTGCTGTCATGCTGCTAACCTGTCAGATGATTACTAATGCTATGGCTCCTGTCATTGAGTATTGTAATTGCCAATAGATATAACTGCTGTTTGCATAACATATCAGAACTGCTATGTAGAATAGAATACAGATCTGCCTAGCCACCTGTACATTACACAGTTATTGGCACAATATCCCACAATGCACGCCGTATTTGCACTGTAAGCCCATCTGTCACATATTCATCTTACTTATACACCCATACATATGTCGACTGTTACAGTATAACAACATATACTATCCCCTGTTATAGCACATACTTGTTGGACAACTCCTGACACTGACAGTGGCTGAAAGCAAGATGGTGGGTTCCAAGCCCATAGCATCCCTTGTGGTGTATGTGGAGTGTGCTGTGTGACCTACAGCAGTATACACATAGAATACTACAAGCATTACTACAGCTCAACAATACATCGATACAAGTTAGCTATTTCCACTATATGCATTGATTACACTGTAAATCTTACAGTACAGATACTACATACAGAAACATACTACATGTTATACATACCGTCTTATTAATCGGAGGCGTTGTTAAGTAGTGTACTACTCATTTTCATTTTTTGTACTGTCCTACAGGTAGATACAGATGGTTTGAATGTGTCACAAGGCAATCTTTTATAGTTACAGATCAGTAACATGTGCTATCCCAATGGCCAATTGGTGTTCCTAAGTAGCTAATTACATGGACATCAGCTGCGCTGCTACTGCCTTAGCCAATATCCATGGTTACAGTGGAGTTTAATTGAGTACTCCACTTGGGCATTGTCCCTTTGCCTTACTTGTGATGAAGACAGTGTGGAGGTTTTTTGGGAAT